>NC_044359.1:0-40000 GCF_007364275.1 Archocentrus centrarchus | reverse complement strand
CAAGAGAGGGAATTTAACAGAAATAGAAGCCAAAGCAAAGAGACAAGCTACAACACAGAACAAAAGGAAAGAACCCAAGAGAGGGGATTTAATGAAGAACAATAGGAAAGTTGTGAGCCCCAGGTGGGCAGACAAAGAGAACAGGGGGTGCCATAATAGGGGACAGAAAAAAGGAAAAATTAAAGGAAATCATAACCCGAACCCCAATCCTAATTTTATAACCCCTACTTCATACCCTAACCCCATCCCAACTCCTAACCCCTATTCTAAACCCAAACCCTAATCCGGGCCCCGATCCTAATCCTACTCCTATCCCATCCCTACCCCTAACCCTAAACAGGACTGCTTAAAAACAAAAGATAAAAACCAATATTGGATAGACACAAAAAACTAAGTAAAGACAAACATAAGAGTCACGTAAAAACAGAAAGGAATAAGAAAAAGAGAAAAACATAAGGAAAGACGAACAAAAGAGTCACGTAAAAACAGAAAGACAAAAAACAAAGAGGAGCAATGACACAAAGATTAAAAGTAAAGACAAACAAAGAGTCACATAAAAACAGAAAGAAATAAGAAAAAGAGAAAAACATAAGGAAAGACAAACAAAAGAGTCACGTAAAACAAAGAAAGAAAAAGAAGAGAAAAGAACACACGGAAGCCTTAGGCCCAAGCCTGAAGAAGGCTCAAAGGAGCCGAACGTCGCGACGGGCCTTAGGCCATCATGAAATTTTTGCTCAGAACCCAATAGTGGGTAATTTTTGACCAAGGGAGGGGCATTTGTCCGACCGGATGGCCAGTGCATTAAGTGGGGCCTGGCTATCGCCAGGCCCTCACTACTTTAGGTCCCTAACCCTAACCCCTAACCCTAACCCTAACCCTAACCCTAACCCCCTAACCCTAACCCTAACCCTACCCTAACCCTAACCCCTAACCCTAACCCTAACCCTAACCCTAACCCTAACCCTAACCCTAACCCCTAACCCCTAACCCTAACCCCTAACCCTAACCCTAACCCTAACCCTAACCCCCTAACCCTAACCCTAACCCTAACCCTAACCCGGAATGGCTGGACTCCACTGGGTCCTGTCCTTGGCCCTAGCCGGTCGGAAGCGCCCTTCCGGCTGGGCTGGGGTATGCACCAGAGGGCCCTCGGTGGATCTCCGGTCTGCCTTGGGACTACTCGTTCCCCAGGATGGGGTGGAGGTTCCTGGGTACAGCGGCTATGCCGTGTCTGGCCCCGGTTCCTCCCCTCGGGGGGTGCGCAGGACCTAAGCTCGGTCAGGTCACCAGAGGGTTCCTGGGCGTGATCTACGGTCTGCCCTGGAGCTTCTCGTTCCCCAGTATGAGGTGGGGGTTCCTGGGTACAGCGGCTGTGCCGTGTCTGGCCCTGGTTCCTCTCCTCGGGGGGTGCCTTGAACCTGTGCCTGCTCAGGGAGCCCGACGCACTGTCCCTGTCCACGGGGGCAGGCCTCTTCAAGAAAGAAGATCAGAAGATAGCGATCGTCCATCTGCTACAGGCCTTGTTCGGGCAGACCGGGGTAACCTAACGGTGCTAACAACCGGTCTGTATAATCTGGGCAAGGGGTAAGTATGCGGCCCCCCATGTCCCGACTCTAGGGACAATGCACGTGGGTGTGGTGGTCCAGGGCGTCAGGACCTTGAACGTGGCCCAGTCTTCTACGAGGATTAGCCTCACTCACACACCAGACCATTCTGCACCACACACGACCGAATCCGATCTTGCTCTTCCCACAAAACCTGAATTGGACTCCTTTAAATTGCCATCTCTTCCCCCAAATTTCATCCCCTAGCCCAGCTTAGGTGGCTAGGCCGTGGATGCACCGGGACCTAGGCCTTCATGGACCACGAAGATCCAAACAAACCGAGACAAGGAACAGGGACATTTTGGACCCAAGTTTAAACTTTATTACAGGTTAAATACCAGACAGGAAACCTAAAAATACGGGTGAACCTGATCACGGTTCAATCTCTTAACTCTAGACCTAAAACGTACCTGTAAACCGGAAGAAGGAGGTACCTTCACGGGCTACAAAAATGTTGATCAACAACCTAAAAAAACCGGATACTTACCATGATTCCGATCTACTCAAATACCGAAAAGGAAAACCCAAAATCACGCTTCAATCTTGTAACTCCGAACCTAGGATCCTTTGAAAACCGGCAAAACAATGACCCTCCACGGTCTACAAAAACTAAACCCAGATTGGATTTAAAAACCGGATACTTGAAATCAGAACTGATACCTATCTTAAACCCGACTAAACCTAATACCAGATGGGTAAAAACTAAAAAACAGGGATCAAATGGACCGAACGAATCCACCAAATAACACCAGATTGGCTAGGAGACACACACCGGGTCTTGATCACACCCGGCTGGGCCTCCCTTGGGTGAGGGTGTCTAGTGATAATGGCCGAAACACCCGATGATCCCAGGGTCCACTACTGACGATGTGCCTCCAAATTTCGATCAAGATTATCCTTTAGCTTAACACCACTATCTGGATACATAAAAAACTAACTAGCTAATTAAAACAGACAAAATAGGGAAATAAAACAGATGGACGGAAAGGTGGAAAACCCCTCTAGAATACTGAACTCAGGAAAATAGAATGGGTGACAAACCCTCAATTGAAACCACAGTAACAGATGGCAGTGGAGAAGTCGGGCTGGACATAGCAGTGACTGGGGTTCAACGTGACGTGCGACGGCCCGTGCATGCCGCTGGCTCTCCATTCAACTGCCGAGTCGTCGGACGAGGTGGGGAGAGCCTTTGAGATATATTTCACAAACCTAACCTAGCCTGTGCCTATCGGAAAACGTGCTCCCCATAAAATCCAGAGTCCTCCCAGACTTACTCCAAACCCAAATCAAATCAAGATTGAGATTGAGTACTACACCTATTTGGATTTCAGGACAAAATTCACGTTAATAAAGATGACCCCTACTCAGTGTCTGGTCCGGAACCTGTGGTTGTCTCAGGGCCTCCTGGGGACCGTGCGACCGGACTGGACCTGGGAGGGTCTGCACTTTAAACCATTCACGTTAATAACGATGACCCCTTACTCAGTGTCTGGTCCGGAACCTGTGGTTGTCTCAGGGCCTCCTGGGGACCGTGCGACCGGACTGGACCTGGGAGGGTCTGCACTTTAAACCGGTTCACGTTAATAACGATGACCCCTACTCAGTGTCTGGTCCGGAACCTGTGGTTGTCTCAGGGCCTCCTGGGGACCGTACGACCGGACTGGACCTGGGAGGGTCTGCACTTTAAACCATTCACGTTAATAACGATGACCCCTACTCAGTGTCTGGTCCGGAACCTGTGGTTGTCTCAGGGCCTCCTGGGGACCGTGCGACCGGACTGGACCTGGGAGGGTCTGCACTTTAAACCAGTTCACGTTAATAACGATGACCCCTACTCAGTGTCTGGTCCGGAACCTGTGGTTGTCTCAGGGCCTCCTGGGGACCGTGCGACCGGACTGGACCTGGGAGGGTCTGCACTTTAAACCATTCACGTTAATAACGATGACCCCTACTCAGTGTCTGGTCCGGAACCTGTGGTTGTCTCAGGGCCTCCTGGGGACCGTGCGACCGGACTGGACCTGGGAGGGTCTGCACTTTAAACCAGTTCACGTTAATAACGATGACCCCTACTCAGTGTCTGGTCCGGAACCTGTGGTTGTCTCAGGGCCTCCTGGGGACCGTGCGACCGGACTGGACCTGGGAGGGTCTGCACTTTAAACCATTCACGTTAATAACGATGACCCCTACTCAGTGTCTGGTCCGGAACCTGTGGTTGTCTCAGGGCCTCCTGGGGACCGTGCGACCGGACTGGACCTGGGAGGGTCTGCACTTTAAACCAGTTCACGTTAATAACGATGACCCCTACTCAGTGTCTGGTCCGGAACCTGTGGTTGTCTCAGGGCCTCCTGGGGACCGTGCGACCGGACTGGACCTGGGAGGGTCTGCACTTTAAACCAGGACTATAGGGGATAACCCCACCACCTGGAATATAAGGAACACAGGAAATTACTCTCTGCATATAGTGATAGGGACTATTTTTTGCTCTCCTTCCTCTCCTTTCTCCCCCCGGATGACGGGGTGAGTAGAGGGGGGCAGAGCGACAGCCCGGTCCGGCGGGGGTGGACGCTCACCCGTTCAGGTGGCCCCACCCTGGCTCTGCCTCCCCTCTGTCTTTTTCTCAGGTGGGCGAATCAAATGGCCGTCCCCTGGATAAGATGCTCAACGGCACCGTAAAAGCGACCCCGAGACATAAATAGTTTAGGAACACAGACTCAAACACCGAGCACAGTTCCCCCAACCCTAACCATAGGCTTTTGACCCTAAACCCTAATCTTAAACCTAAACCCAAACCTAACTCTTACCCCTAACCCTGGGCCCTAAGCCCTAACCCTAACCCTAACCCCTAACCCTAACCCACTCCCCCTAACCCTAACCATGGGCTTTTGGCCCTAACCCTCCAACCTTAACCCGGGCCTTTAGCCCCAACCCTAACCTTTATCCTAACCCTAACCTTAGCCTTAATCCCTAACCCTAACCTGGGCCTTAAGCCCTAACCCTAACCTTAAAACGAATTTTAACCATGGGCCTTTAGCCCTAACCCTAACCTTTATCCTAACCCTAACCTTAACCTTAATCCCTATCCCCAGCCTGGGCCTTAAGCCCTAACCCTAACCTCCTCAAATAGCCATGGGCCGTTAGCCCTAACCCTAACCCTTATCCTAACCCTAACCTTGCCCCTTCACCTTAGCTCTTACCCTTAACCCTAACCCAGGGCCTTAAGCCCTAACCCTAACCTCCTAACCCTTACCCTAACCTTAACTCCCTAACTATATTACTTAAACCCAATTTTAACCTCTGGCCTTTAACCCTAACCTTAGCTCTAACCCTTAATCCAACCCCCACCCCCCCATCCCCTCTACACACCTCTTTATCCTAAATTGAACCCGTAACCCTAACACCTGGCCTCTAGCCTTAACCGTAGCTCGTAGGTCAAAAATGACCTTACACCCCCCCCCCCCCCCCCCCCCCCCCCCCTACACACACACACACCCTATACCACAGCCCCAATGCTAGAATTAGCATTAGCCCACTTTTCCTGCAATTCGGGGCCCCGGGCCCCCCGACCCTTAACCATAGCTCCGGCCCTGGCACACCAGCTAAGCAGGATGGGAAATATGCAAATAGACCGGCACACAGATGCATGATGGGAAAAACATGGGCGTATACCGAATGCAGTCTAATTTGCATACTCGGACACAGGTGCATGATGGGTAAAATCCGGACACCGTCAGTGTAACTGGCTTTACTGACATAGGGGAGGCTTGCTGAAGCCCACGTAATTGCACCCAGAAGCCTGTGCGGAAGGGGGCGTGTACAACGGAAATGGAACACTCGGAACGGGTAAACGCATCACACCACACACAGGGATAGATTAGAGCTCTTCTCGGGGTCGTGCGGTGTATGGGGCACGGGAAGTTGCTGAGGGTGGTAGAGCAGAGTAGGGGGAGCTAGAGATTTCCCTGGAAGGCAGCAGCTCGCTGCGGCTGGTCCTGGGTTTTCTCGCTTCCTGGTGGGTGTCCCTGGGAGGCAGCGGCTCGCCGCGGCTGGCCCTGGGTGCCACACTGGGAGGCTCCCACTGGGTCTTAGCCTCCCGGCTTCCGCCTGGGTTTGGGCCGATAGGGGTGCCAGGGGTTCCAGGGGTCGGTTACCTACGGGGGCCGGCACCTGGTCCTCCCGATCCCAACGGGGTCTCCCGAGACCCCTTGGGTGGCTCCCTGGGTCTGATCGTTGCTGGCCTGGACGATCGGACCAACTGGTCTAGACCGGGTCGGTCCGGAGGGGGTTAGAGATTTCCTGGGAAGGCAGCAGCTCGCTGCGGCTGGTCCCGGGTCTTCTCGTTTCCCATCGGGGTGCCTGGAAGGCAGCGGCTCGCCGCGGCTGGTCCGGGTCTCCCCTTTGGGAGGCCCCCGTGAGGCTTGGGCTTCCCGACCTTGGCTTCGGCTGGGGCTGGTGGGGATGCCAGAGGGTTCCGGGTGACGGCTACCTACGGGGATCGTCACCGGGTCCCCTCGATCCCGATGGGGGCTCTGGAAGGCAGCGGCTCGCCGCGGCTGGTCCTGAGACCCCCTGGGAGGCTCCCTGGGTCCGATCAGACCAACCAGCCTTCACGGGTCGGAGGGTGCCAGGGATGGCCTTGGGAGGCAGCAGCTCGCTGCGGCTGGCCCAGGGTCTTCCCGTTTGCCAGAGTGGGGGATCTCCGGGTAGGCAGCGGCTCGCCGCGGCTGGCCCCGGGGGACCCCTCAGGCAGGCTCCCGCGAGGCCTTGGCTTCCCGGAGTTACGGCGGTAGCTAGAGGGGTCCGTGGATGGTGGCAACTCTGCCGCTGTCCGTGGACTGTCCTCGTTCGGCTCCTCCGTACCGGAATGGCTGGACTCCACTGGGTCCTGTCCTTGGCCCTAGCCGGTCGGAAGCGCCCTTCCGGCTGGGCTGGGGTATGCACCAGAGGGCCCTCGGTGGATCTCCGGTCTGCCTTGGGACTACTCGTTCCCCAGGATGGGGTGGAGGTTCCTGGGTACAGCGGCTATGCCGTGTCTGGCCCCGGTTCCTCCCCTCGGGGGGTGCGCAGGACCTAAGCTCGGTCAGGTCACCAGAGGGTTCCTTGGCGTGATCTACGGTCTGCCCTGGAGCTTCTCGTTCCCCAGTATGAGGTGGGGGTTCCTGGGTACAGCGGCTGTGCCGTGTCTGGCCCTGGTTCCTCTCCTCGGGGGGTGCCTTGAACCTGTGCCTGCTCAGGGAGCCCGACGCACTGTCCCTGTCCACGGGGGCAGGCCTCTTCAAGAAAGAAGATCAGAAGATAGCGATCGTCCATCTGCTACAGGCCTTGTTCGGGCAGACCGGGGTAACCTAACGGTGCTAACAACCGGTCTGTATAATCTGGGCAAGGGGTAAGTATGCGGCCCCCCATGTCCCGACTCTAGGGACAATGCACGTGGGTGTGGTGGTCCAGGGCGTCAGGACCTTGAACGTGGCCCAGTCTTCTACGAGGATTAGCCTCACTCACACACCAGACCATTCTGCACCACACACGACCGAATCCGATCTTGCTCTTCCCACAAAACCTGAATTGGACTCCTTTAAATTGCCATCTCTTCCCCCAAATTTCATCCCCTAGCCCAGCTTAGGTGGCTAGGCCGTGGATGCACCGGGACCTAGGCCTTCATGGACCACGAAGATCCAAACAAACCGAGACAAGGAACAGGGACATTTTGGACCCAAGTTTAAACTTTATTACAGGTTAAATACCAGACAGGAAACCTAAAAATACGGGTGAACCTGATCACGGTTCAATCTCTTAACTCTAGACCTAAAACGTACCTGTAAACCGGAAGAAGGAGGTACCTTCACGGGCTACAAAAATGTTGATCAACAACCTAAAAAAACCGGATACTTACCATGATTCCGATCTACTCAAATACCGAAAAGGAAAACCCAAAATCACGCTTCAACCTTGTAACTCCGAACCTAGGATCCTTTGAAAACCGGCAAAACAATGACCCTCCACGGTCTACAAAAACTAAACCCAGATTGGATTTAAAAACCGGATACTTGAAATCAGAACTGATACCTATCTTAAACCCGACTAAACCTAATACCAGATGGGTAAAAACTAAAAAACAGAGATCAAATGGACCTAACGAATCCACCAAATAACACCAGATTGGCTAGGAGACACACACCGGGTCTTGATCACACCCGGCTGGGCCTCCCTTGGGTGAGGGTGTCTAGTGATAATGGCCGAAACACCCGATGATCCCAGGGTCCACTACTGACGATGTGCCTCCAAATTTCGATCAAGATTATCCTTTAGCTTAACACCACTATCTGGATACATAAAAAACTAACTAGCTAATTAAAACAGACAAAATAGGGAAATAAAACAGATGGACGGAAAGGTGGAAAACCCCTCTAGAATACTGAACTCAGGAAAATAGAATGGGTGACAAACCCTCAATTGAAACCACAGTAACAGATGGCAGTGGAGAAGTCGGGCTGGACATAGCAGTGACTGGGGTTCAACGTGACGTGCGACGGCCCGTGCATGCCGCTGGCTCTCCATTCAACTGCCGAGTCGTCGGACGAGGTGGGGAGAGCCTTTGAGATATATTTCACAAACCTAACCCTAACCCTAACCCTAACCCCTAACCCTAACCCTAACCCTAACCCCTAACCCCTAACCCTAACCCTAACCCTAACCCTAACCCCCTAACCCTAATCCTAGCCTTACCCCTAACCCCATCCCTAACCCTAACCCTAGATTGGGCATTTCAAAATTAATAGAAAAACCAAAACAGGAAAATTAGAAAAACAAAGAGGGAGGGAAATAAAGAAGGGAATTATAAGGAAGAAAATACAGGGTTAGACAATCCAACAAAGGGGAAACGAATTAAGAAACAGAAAAGGAAGGATGTATAAAGAAAAGAGAGGGGAGCCTAAGGGCAGACAGATGGATGGAGCCAACCAACAAAAAACAAACAAAGGCAAAAAAGAATGTCAGGGAGCCCGAAGATTGGCAGACACAGAAAGTTTTGTAGGGACATAAAGGACAGGGGGTGCCACAGAAAAAGGGAAAGACAAAAGGAAGACAAATTTATGGTAACAAAAACCCTAACCCTAACCCTAATTCTAATCCCTATCCCAGAACCCTAACCTCAATCCCAGCCCCCACCCCAGACCCTAACCTGAACCCTATCCCGGGCCCTAACCCTAATCCTACCCCTAACCCCATCTAATCCCTAACCCTTCACAAAAACCAAGATTGGACATATACGAAAGCAGAAAAGGGAAAGGAGACAAATAAGGACAAACATTCAGGGTAGAAGAAACGGAAAAAGGGAATAACAATACAGAACACATAGAAGAACAGCACAACACAAATAAGGGGGTATTTAAACAGACATGAGGGAGGAGAGGAGCGAGAAAGGAAAGAAAAGGGAGAAGAGCAACAAAAACGAGAAAAATATAAAGACCAAAAATAAAGACAAAAGAGTTACAGAAACAAAAAGCAGAATTCAGAAAAACAGAAAAAGTACAAGACAAACAACAGAAGGACAAAAGAAGTCACATTCAGAAAAACAGACAAGACAAAAAACAGAAGGACAGAAGAAGTCACATTGAGACACAAAACAGCCTTAGGCCCAATCCTGAAGAAGGCTGAAACAAGCCGAAACGTCGACGGGCCTAAGGCTTCATTTACTTTTTGCGCAAACCCCAAGCTGGGGAATTTTTTGATCAAGGGAGGTGGAACATCGCCCGACCGATGGACAGTGCATTGTGTGGGGCCTGGCTAACGCCAGGCCCCCACTATTTTATCAAGTTTCCTAACCCCAATCCCTTTCCCTAACCCTAATCCCCAACCCTTATCCCTAACCCTACCCCATTCCCTAACCCTAACCCCTACCTACCCGAATCCCAACCCCTACCCCTAATGATGGGCATCAGAAAAACAATTTAATTCAAAACTACGTTTTTTTCAAAAATAAGTTTAAAAATAAGTTTAAAAATAAGTCTAATAACAATTAATTTAAAGATGGGGTTAACACATGATATAATAAATAATAGGCTAAAAATTATCCCTAGAGTATACATTTTAATAATTTGATGATAATAATGGGGTTAAAAATGTAATAGTTAAAAATGTAATAGTTAAAAAACAGTATATTATGCAAAATGCTCACAAATAGCTTCTACATTAAGAATACATTCAATAGTTTAAAGTTTGAATTACAAGAATAAAAATTTATTATAAAAACAACACAATTAAAATTCATTACAAAAATAACACAATTAAAATTTATTACATACATACCTTTTAAATAGTTTAGTTAATTTCTTTCAATTCATACATTTCAATTCATACAAATTAGTGAAAGGCGTTAAAAACAATTATCAGTTGAGTTCATTTTCTTTTTGGGAAAACAGTTTCTAAAACAGCGAACAGCATTAGTCAGCTCATTCTCGCTCGAACCATTGAGGGAGACACATTGCGGAGCGGAGTCACAGAAGCCTTTTTCTTTTATTGCAGTGTGCCTAGGCCTGAAGAAGACCTCTTGAGGTCGAAACGTTGCCGGTTGGCACACTAACAATTGGTTTTTTTTCCAAAAATCAAAAACAATTTCTTTCTAAAAAACAACAACAAAAACAACTTTTTTTCTTTTCTTTTCTTTTTTAATTGAATTCGGCTTATATTTTCATACATATCTTTTTTAATAGATAGTATTTAGCACACATAACAATACATTAACATAACAAAGGCGACTCCAAAACCACCATGGGGTGGAATGATGAGGCCCAGGGATGGACCGTGGTGCGTTATGGGAGACGACGCCAACTCTCCCATCAACGTGACCAGAGTCGAGGTGGCGGGGGGAACCGTGGGATGGACCGTGCACCTGCCGGCACTGTTCGGGGCCGGAGACATTCCCCTATCCCTAACCTCACCCCAACCCTTAACCCTAACCCTAACCCTAATCCCCAACCCCAATTTTTTAACCCTAACCCAAACCCTGGAAAAATTAAAATTTAAATTGAACAGGGATAAAAAAGGAAAAAGGGACGGGAAATTGGACAAACAAACAGAGGGAAAGACAATAAACACAAAGGACATGTAGGGGAGCCTACGGGCAGACAATAGGGGGTGCCCAAAAAAATACAGAAAGGCCGTACAACAAGCCTACAAATAAAGGTCAGAACACAAAATAAAAAGGAGACCTAAGGAACGTAAAAAATAAAGGCCAGAACAGAAAGCTATAAATAGGACTGTAGGGGAGCCAAAGTAGGCAGACAGAGGGGGTGCCAGAAACAAAGGAGGAGGAGAAAGAACAGAGGGAAACAAAGACAAAAGGTCAAAAGGTCAAAACATAAAAGGAAAGAAAGAACAATACAAAAAACAAACTAAAATATCTTGAGCCAGAGCCTGAAGAAGGCCAATAAAGGCCGAAACGTCGCGGCGGCTCAAGAAGTATGCATGCAAGCCCAAGACGGGCAATTTTTTGATCCAGGGTGGGGTCCAGCTTCCCGACCCCGATGGCCCGTGCATTCCGGGGGGGTTTCCCCTCGGTACTTACCTTAAACCTAACCAGCCAGTGCCTCGGGCTACGGAGCTTCCCACCCATTACAACAAATCCTAACCCTAACCCCTTCCCTCCCTGTGCCCTAACCCTAACCTCACCCCAACCCTTAACCCTAACCCTAACCCTAATCCCCAACCCCAATTTTTTAACCCTACCCCTAACCCAAACCCTGGAAAAATTAAAATTTAAATTGAACAGGGATATAAAAGGAAAAAGGGACGGGAAATTGGACAAACAAACAGAGGGAAAGACAATAAACACAAAGGATATGTAGGGGAGCCTACGGGCAGACAATAGGGGGTGCCTAAAAAAATACAGAAAGGCCGTATAACAAGCCTACAAATAAAGGTCAGAACACAAAATAAAAGGAGACCTAAGGAACGTAAACGGAAAAAAAAGGCCAGAACAGAAAATTATAAATAGGACTGTAGGGGAGCCAAAGCAGGCAGACAGAGGGGGTGCCAGAAACAAAGGAGGAGGAGAAAGAACAGAGGGAAACAAAGACAAAAGGTCAAAACATAAAAGGAAAGAAAGAACAAAACAAAAAACAAACTAAAATATCTTGAGCCAGAGCCTGAAGAAGGCCAATAAAGGCCGAAACGTCGCGGCGGCTCAAGAAGTATGCATGCAAGCCCAAGGCGGGCAATTTTTTGATCCAGGGTGGGAACCAGCTTCCCGACCCCGATGGCCCGTGCATTCCGGGGGGGTTTCCCCTCGGTACTTACCTTAAACCTAACCAGCCAGTGCCTCGGGCTACGGAGCTTCCCACCCATTACAACAAATCCTAACCCTAACCCCTTCCCTCCCTGTGCCCTAACCCTAACCTCACCCCAACCCTTAACCCTAACCCTAACCCTAATCCCCAACCCCAATTTTTTAACCCTACCCCTAACCCAAACCCTGGAAAAATTAAAATTTAAATGGAACAGGGATATAAAAGGAAAAAGGGACGGGAAATTGGACAAATAAACAGAGGGAAAGACAATAAACACAAAGGATATGTAGGGGAGCCTACGGGCAGACAATAGGGGGTGCCTAAAAAAATACAGAAAGGCCGTACAACAAGCCTACAAATAAAGGTCAGAACACAAAATAAAAAGGAGACCTAAGGAAAGCAAGAAATAAAGGCCAGAACAGAAAAGTATAAATAGGACTGTAGGGGAGCCAAAGTAGGCAGACAGAGGGGGTGCCAGAAACAAAGGAGGAGGAGAAAGAACAGAGGGAAACAAAGACAAAAGGTCAAAACATAAAAGGAAAGAAAGAACAAAACAAAAAACAAACTAAAATATCTTGAGCCAGAGCCTGAAGAAGGCCAATAAAGGCCGAAACGTCGCGGCGGCTCAAGAAGTATGCATGCAAGCCCAAGGCGGGCAATTTTTTGATCCAGGGTGGGAACCAGCTTCCCGACCCCGATGGCCCGTGCATTCCGGGGGGGTTTCCCCTCGGTACTTACCTTAAACCTAACCAGCCAGTGCCTCGGGCTACGGAGCTCCCCACCCATTACAACAAATCCTAACCCTAACCCCTTCCCTCCCTGTGCCCTAACCCTAACCTCACCCCAACCCCTAACCCTAACCCTAACCCTAATCCCCAACCCCAATTTTTTAACCCTAACCCTAACCCAAACCCTGGAAAAATTAAAATTTAAATTGAACAGGGATAAAAAAGGAAAAAGGGACGGGAAATTGGACAAACAAACAGAGGGAAAGACAATAAACACAAAGGATATGTAGGGGAGCCTACGGGCAGACAATAGGGGGTGCCTAAAAAAATACAGAAAGGCCGTACAACAAGCCTAAAATTAAAGGTCAGAACACAAAATAAAAAGGAGACCTAAGGAACGTAAACGGAAAAAAAAGGCCAGAACAGAAAAGTATAAATAGGACTGTAGGGGAGCCAAAGCAGGCAGACAGAGGGGGTGCCAGAAACAAAGGAGGACGAGAAAGAACAGAGGGAAACAAAGACAAAAGGTCAAAACATAAAAGGAAAGAAAGAACAAAACAAAAACAAACTAAAATATCTTGAGCCAGAGCCTGAAGAAGGCCAATAAAGGCCGAAACGTCGCGGCGGCTCAAGAAGTATGCATGCAAGCCCAAGACGGGCAATTTTTTGATCCAGGGTGGGGTCCAGCTTCCCGACCCCGATGGCCCGTGCATTCCGGGGGGGTTTCCCCTCGGTACTTACCTTAAACCTAACCCTAACCCTAACCCCTAACCCTAACCCTAACCCCCCCCCGGCTGGGCCTCCCTTGGGTGAGGGTGTCTAGTGATAATGGCCGAAACGCCCGATGATCCCAGGGTCCACTACTGACGATGTGCCTCCAAATTTCGATCAAGATTATCCTTTAGCTTTAATACCACTATCTGGATACATAAAAAACTAACCAGCTAATTAAAACAGATAAAATAGGGAAATAAAACAGATGGACGGAAAGGTGGAAAACCCCTCTAGAATACTGAACTCAGGAAAATAGAATGGGTGACAAACCCTCAATTGAAACCACAGTAACAGATGGAAGTGGAAAAGTCGGGCTGGACATAGCAGTGACTGGGGTGCAACGTGACGTGCGACGGCCCGTGCATGCCGCTGGCTCTCCATTCAACTGCCGAGTCGTCGGACGAGGTGGGGAGAGCCTTTGAGATATATTTCACAAACCTAACCCTAACCCTACCCCCTAACCCTAACCCCTAACCCTAACCCTAACCCTAAGACAAAAAACAGAAGGACAAAAGAAGTCACATTGAGACACAAAACAGCCTTAGGCCCAATCCTGAAGAAGGCTGAAACAAGCCGAAACGTCGACGGGCCTAAGGCTTCATTTAACTTTTGCGCAAACCCCAAGCTGGGGAATTTTTTGATCAAGGGAGGGGAGCATCGCCCGACCGATGGACAGTGCATTGTGTGCGTTCGCCAGGCCCCCACTATTTTATAAGGTTCCTAACCCCTAACCCCAGGCCCTAACCCTATCCCCAACCCCTAACCCTAACCCTAACCCTAGATTGGGCTTTCCAAAAAAACAGAACAAAAGTCAAAATTGGACATTTACAAAACCAAAAAGGAAAGGAAACCAAGATGGAAAATATAAGGACAAATGTAAAGGGATAGATGGAATAAAAAGGGACAAAGAATACAGAAACAAGGAAGGATAGTACAGACAAGGGGGTGCCAACGTAAACAGAAGCCAAACCAAAAACAAGGAGAGTGGCTACAAAACACAAAAAAGAAGCCAAAATAGAAAGGATGGCTACAAAAAGGAAAGTTGTGAGCCCCAGGTGGGCAGACGAAAGGGACAGGGGGTGCCATAAAGGGAAGAAAGGGAAAACAGAAGGACAGAAAAAGTCAAAACAAAGGGGAACAGAAAGACAAAAAGAGAAAAGGAAAAATACAAAGACAAAGAATAAAGAGAAATAGAAAGACAAAAACAGTCACAGAGAAACACAAATAGCCTTAAGCCCAAGCCTGAAGAAGGCCGAGTAGAGCCGAAACGTCGCGACGGGCTTAAGGCAACATTGAGCTCTTGCAAGAAACCCAAGTTGGGTAATTTTTTGACCAGTGGGGGAGATGCATCACCGGAACCCGAACGTGCCCGTGCATTGTGTGGGACCTGGCGATTGCTGGGTCCCCACGTCTTACCCAATACCTAACCCTAACCCCTAACCCAACCCCTAGCCCTAACCCTAACCCTACCCTAACCCTAACCCTAACCCCTAACCCTTAAGTTCCGCTCTCACTAGGATGTCCTTAAGGTTGGGGTTTTTTCTGTATGCGGAAATAACCTTTAAGTCTTGTAACAGTGTTGCCTCTCTCATTATCCTTTCCAGGTTCCGTTTCAGGTGGTAATTTGTCCTCATTGTGTAGCTTGAGAATGTGGAGGTTAGTGGTATAATTTGTTTCTGTAGTTCGATTTGGGGTGGGTTTTTAAGGGTTCGTGCTATTTGTCTAAAAGATCTGGAATATCCCCTTTGTCTTAGTGATTTAGTGTTTTGGATGAAAGCTTTTTTTATGTAGTAGTGCGTGTGTATCCGTAGGCTTGAAGTAGACTCGTGTGTGCAGTTGGCCTGTGTGGGGAAAATCTGATTCTTTGTATATGGTTGTATCCAGAAAGTTCACTTGGGTTTCGTTTATTATCAGATCTATTTTGATCGATGTGTGGTGGTTGTTGAGGGTATCCATGAAATCCTGGAATTCTTCCCTTGTGTGCGTCCAAATACCAAAGATGTCGTCTAGGTATCTGACGTAGCAGTCTGGTTTCTTGGTGCATTTTAGGAGAGCTTTCTGTTCACAATCAGCAATATATACACTGCTCAAAAAAAAAAAAAGGGAACACTTGAACAACACAATATAACTCCAAGTAAATCAAACTTCTGTGAAATCCAACTGTCCACTTAGGAAGCAACACTGATTGACAATCAATTTCACATGCTGTTGTGCAAATGGAATAGACAACAGGTGGAAATTATTGGCAATTAGCAAGACACACTCAATAAAGGAGTGGTTCTGCAGGTGGGGACCACAGACCACTTCTCAGTACCTATGCTTTCTGGCTGATATTTTGGTCACTTTTGACTGTTGGTGGTGCTTTCACACTCGTGGTAGCGTGACACAGACTCTACAACCCACACAAGTGGCTCAGGTAGTGCAGCTCATCCAGGATGGCACATCAATGCGAGCTGTGGCAAGAAGGTTTGCTGTGTCTGTCAGCGAAGTGTCCAGAGGCTGGAGGCGCTAGTAGGAGACAGGCCAGTACACCAGGAGACACGGAGGAGGCTGTGGGAGGGCAACAACCCAGCAGCAGGACCACTACCTCCACCTTTATGCAAGGAGGAACAGGAGGAGCACTGCCAGAGCCCTGCAAAATGACCTCCAGCAGGCCACAAATGTGCATGTGTCTGCACAAACGGTTAGAAACCAACTCCATGAAGATGGTATGAGGGCCCGACGTCCACAGATGGGGGTTGTGCTCACAGCCCACACCGTGCAGGACGCTTGGCATTTGCCAGAGAACACCAGGATTGGCAAATTCGCCACTGGCGCCCTGTGCTCTTCACAGATGAAAGCAGGTTCACACTGAGCACATGTGACAGACGTGACAGTCTGGAGACGCCATGGAGAATGATCTGCTGCCTGCAACATCCTTCAGCATGACCAGTTTGGCAGTGGGTCAGTAATGGTGTGGGGTGGCATTTCTTTGGAGGGCCGCACAACCCTCCATGTGCTCGCCAGAGGTAGATCCTCAGACCCCTTGTGAGACCATATGCTGCTGCGGTTGACCCTGGGTTCCTCCTAATGCAGGACAATTTTTTTTTTTTCCTTGTTTGAGTTGGTTGATATGTTCCCTATCAGTTTGGATTAATAGTAGTAATTCTTGTGGTATTTTATCCGGGTCGGGTTCCCAATTAGATGGTGACGTAAAGGGTTTTCTTTGGTCAGGAGTTCCTGGTACGAAGAATATGGCTAGTTTAAGTCGTCTGTGATATTGTGTCAGATCCATTTTGAATGGTGATCGGACGTTTTTGATTAGACCTGGGCTTGGGGCAAATGAGAGGCCTTTGTTCAGCATTTGGGACTGTTCAGGTGTAGGTGTGAAGTGTTCTGAGAGGTTGACCACAGTTTGGTTGTCTCTGGATCCTCTGTGTTCCAGAGGTGTTCTTAGTCTAAAAAAGCCTTCCAGGCTGTCCACATGTTTGTTGCTGTGTTTTGAGACCAGTGTATTTTGTCTCTATCTGTTTTGAATTGTCTTTTCTCCAGTCGGGGAATGTGTCTTCCAGTTTCTTTTATCAGATGGTTCAAGGTTTGGATGTTGATTTTAATGTTTTCCGGTAAGCCGTCTGAGTAGTTAATCAGTGGGATGTAGATCTGGGCCTGTGGAAATGTGGCTGATGCTGTCTCCACTAGGGAATGTATTTCCTTTCTTAGTAGGGTAGGGTTCCCTTGGTTTCCACACATTGCCTCGTTAGTCCTGTGTTTGGGTCCTTATCCTGCCTGCCGCACTGCAGAATCGTGACACTCATATGTCAGGGCTGTTGAATATTTACAAAATTAAGTGGACGGGACGTGCTAGCTGGGCACATCTTGGCCTTATTCATGCATGAATGTTCAGATATAGTTGTGCATTTGTAAGCTGTGGTGGTATAATCTGACTGGTTTAATCACTGTTCCTGTGGTGACCGCATTTTGTTGATTTCACACTGTGGTCAAATTGCATGGATAGTAGTGTTGTAGTACTCGAGATCGGTCTTGGTCTCGAGACCGGTCTCGAGACCGCTTTTTGATGGTCTCGGTCTTGTCATGGACTCGACCGCATTTGGTCTCGGTCTTGTCATGGACTCGGACCTTGCGGACTCGGGATTTTATTTCAAGACCAGTCAAGACCACAGCTGTGAAAATATCACTAAATTGCCAGAATACTGTCCAATTTATTTAACATCTTTGCTTTTATTGGATGCAAAACGTACTGATTCAAATCCAACAAAGATTGCGCTCCTCTGCCTCTCAAAGGAGCGCACCTCACAGACTCCGCCCCGGCTAGGTCGCTGCTATTATCGCTGCTTACGTCTGTATCATTTCACCTCAGTTTGCAATCTACCACAGAGCACGGACAGTTTCATTCACAGTGTGTACGTTTGATCTCACTATGGTCACGCGTGTGCTGCATAAATCGAAATAACAACCGGCATGAACACGAAGAGAAGTAAGAGGGAAAATGAAGATCAAAGGAAAATTTCAGGCTTCCGATTCAACAAAAAAATCCCAGCATGAAAGGTAAATACCAACCTTCATGTATTTTGATACACAAACTAAAAATTTAATGCAAGTTTTAGGGCTGCAACGATTCTTGGAATAACGCAATTCGATTATTAAAAATCCTCGACACAAATTTGTTGCTTTGATGTTTCGTTTCAGCTCTGCAGCTCAGGTGTCTCCGTGTAAGCGGAGCATTTCCAAAAAAACCAAAAACGACCCTTTAACGCGAGTGGATCGCTGAGATGTTTTTTCACGCCCCCACTTCTCTGTGCTGTGAGTGCACATGTTTGAATGTGCGCACGTGTTGTGCAGAGGATGTCAGTTGTTATTTTTTCTGTACATCAGCTGTAGCCACCAGAACAGATCAATAACCACAGTGTACTGGGAAAAGGGGGGCTGCCATTAGCACTAGCAATCGTTTGGTGCCCCCTCCACCCCCTTCAGTACAGAGGGGATCCGTCAAAATGTTTTTAACAACCACCTGATCAGCAACATGAAGAACAGAGAACTTTGTAGCTGCTCCATCCACCCTGTTTGTTTCACACAGAGAAACATCTGCAGTACGGAAGTTAAAATAAGCTGATGAATTGTTAAAATGAAAAATTATTTCTTATCCAATTACTTGATTAACTGACGGAGTAATCAATTAAATACTTGTTTACTAAAATAATTGATAGTTGCAGCCCTACTTGTATTCAGAAAGCCATAGTCAAACATTAATTTTTAAGCACCAGTAGAGCTATGAGAGGCCTTCAAGAATAAAATACTACAGTGCCCAGCAAGATGATGTCACTTCCTATTGTTGCATTAAAAACGTGATAGTTTATGCTCACACTATGGTGGCTGATATTAAAATGTAGGAAATGCTATTAGCAGCCGAGGAATCTGGATTATGTTTTTGTTGTGTATTTTTTTATGTGATTTCTGCAAACACAGTGGAAGGAAACGGCACTCTGGGACACATTAAATACTTGATGTATAAATGTAACTTTTCTGGATTATATGCAAAAATGATCATTCTATCAATCTAATAAGGCCTGATTTAGAGTTCTGCATTGATCCTTTGTGCATAACTGAAAATCCTCTCTGAACCAAACCTGACATGCACCTCGAGAAATGTAACTACACGTCCAAAAAAACTGATTACTTCTTTCTGGTTATGTCTTAGGCCCCATTACTCAATTAACAAGTGGGAGCGGCATTTAGTGGTTAGTATTAGCTTACTAATTAGCATTAGCATTAGTGCTGGAGTGAGAAATATTTCTTGCTAGAACCCGGAAGTTACCATGGCCACCACCAATGGTAACAGCAGAGAAGTAAGTAAGTTGTTTCTCCGCCATTAGTACATTGAGCTAGCGGTGGGCAGATTGATCCTAATATCGATAATATGGATGCCAACGTTGGTATTGGTATTGATCAATATCAGTGTGATGAGATTGATACTTTGGCTTCAGTTTCTCTCCTGTATGCAGTGCTGCGGTTTCATCAAAGATATGAGCTGACTGTCTAAGTGTCGCTCCTGTCACAGCACAGAGCACTTTGCTCCTCCCCTCCCCACACTGTTTTGTTATACTGTCATGTGATGCATAACATATTTTATTTGGGAAAAAAAAGGATGAAAACAATGAAACATTTAAATCAAATTTAAATGTAAATTTGTAGAAAATTAGTGAATGAAGGGACATTTTTTATAAAAATTTTTTATTATACTTTCTGAAAAATCTACCTGGAAAAAAGTTTGCATTTGTTCTTGAGTGATGATTTTGTACACTTAATTTATGAAAAAAAAAATCCAGACATCAATTTATGGGGAAAATTGTTTTATTCTATTGTTTCAGAACAATAACTTTTATTTTGATAAAGTATTTTCTACTTACATATAAACTTTGCCCAATTCTATTCTGGGTTTTAACTAATTAATGATCCAAAGGAAAAAAATCTCAAACCAGTTAAACTTCATGGAAATTCTTCATAATTATTAAAAAGTATTGGTATCAGTATCGGTGATAATGGCCCTGTGGCATAGGATCGATACCAAATTATGAAGTGTTGCACACAACTACATTGAGCAGCATACACCAGGAGTGATTGACAGTGCTAAGACCCTCCTCCTGGCTCTGACTGTTTGTTTTTGACTGGGAGCTTTTCAGGGAGGAGGTGGAGGAGCTCCATTTTTTTCGCAGATTATCGGTCTCATACTGTCTGACATGGTGACAGTTTTAACAAATATGTAAAAACCAGATTTTTTATAAAAGTTACATCCTGCAGCTTTAATCTGTATAACATTAAAGGCTTTAGTTCTTACTGTTGATGAGTGTTTGCCATTTTTTCAGTTTTACACATTTACCTATGTGGTTTTGAAAAAGCACCCATTTTTACAAAGGTTGTTGGTTTAAAAACAACACAACTTTATGCATAGTTTATGAAAGGCAGAGAAAAGTTAAGACTATTGTGATGAACTATGAATAATTGTTTTACATTCTGTGATAAATGATGGAAGTCACCCAGGAGTATTAAATAAAGATGGTTATATTTATTTGAGCTGTGAGTTTTTAATATCAGGGTAATTTTATGGGAATGCGGATCTTTCAGATCAATTTGAGAAGTGATTTTGATCATGTTTCACATTTTATTGTGTCATGTAGTGTCAGGCACTGGTCTTGGTCTTGTCTCGGTCTCGCCCTCCCTCGGTCTTGGTCTCGACTGGTCTCGGACCCTAAAAGTCTTGGTCTTGTCTCGGTCTCGATACCCTCTGGTCTTGGTCTTGTCTCGGTCTCGGGTTAGGTGGTCTTGACTACAACACTAATGGATAGACTAGTAGACCTCACTTTCATGCCTCATTTGTGGTCTTGGGGTGCCATCATGTGATTTGTGATATAACAGCATAATTACTAGGGATGTTTCTGGCAACTAATTTTTTAGTTGACTAAACAAGGAAAAAAAATTTAGACTAACACACTCAGATATCAAGTTAAATTTTAGGCCTGTTTAATGGAAAATGTCAAAAACTGTCTAAACAAAGGCATTTGAAACCATTAATCACATTCTTCAATAATGAATCACACTTTAAATGCTGCTTAACTGTGCAGCACTGTGCATCGTGCATTATGAACACCTCACGTTATACTCTCTTGCTCCAGCCTCTGACGGGGACGGTCGCATTCTATCTCTCTCCCTGCCCTCCCTATCTTTCCTGCTTGCTGCTTGCTGTGAGAGCGTCTCTTGCACACTGTTCGAATAAGAATAAGATTGAGAGCAATATGGATTTGGCAAACTGGGCCTTCAAGACCATTGATCGAATTTTTTCCACTATGAGATCTGGGAAAGGGGAGCCTGCGTGTCCGAGTGGAACAGACCCGGTTGGATACGTCATCGACTCTTGGAGCTCGTGGAGACCGGTGTGCTTCTCGGCCCTCGAGGTGGAAGACGTGGAAGACGCTTACATATTTGGCTATCTGGTAGCGGTATCTTTTCTGTTTGGGCTTGGAGGATACCTGATTTACCGAGAAATCAAGAAAACCTGGACGGCAGTTCGACATCTGCAGAGGCTGCCGAACCAGGTGGATGGGCTGACCAGAATGGTACAGACTCAGACTCAAAGCCTGATGAACCTGAGCCGTAGACTTGGGGAGTAGCAGGTGAGAGGGGTTCGATCTGGAGATAAGGTACGGTTCTGCACAGTGAGGACGGTAACTAATGAATTTGGATTATTGGATTTATTGAATGGTTTCTCAGTGAGACTGAAGGCTGTTGAAAAAACAAGCAGCCTGTTCCAAAACAACATCTGCATTATCAGAATTCGGCTCCCTAGCCGGCCTTGGCTGGCAATCATATCTCTCCAGAGCTATGCGTAACGGCCGCCCTCCCCCTCAGCCCTCTCTGTGATTTGTGAAGCTGGATCTGGTGTACCAAGGCCGCTGATGAACTTCCATCACTATCAGTGAACTGTTTGGCTGGGAGCTGGCATCTGGGCTCCACAATGCCCCCACCCTCTCGTCTCCGTCTGCATCCCCTCCTGACCCTGACCCTACCCACCATACTGCTATCCTGGCTTTATATGTGCAATATGCTTTTTGCTGAGGTGTTTTTTGGAACCTTGTAAGGTGTTCTTTATGAACACAGTATGAGATGATTTTTTGAACCTAACTATCCCAATGTATCTCTTTCTGTCTCTCTGCTAAAGGTAGCGCCGTTGAGAAACGGTTGCATGACCTCAGACATCTGTCCCCCCTGTCTGTGTTATGTTTTTGCTTGTTTTGGATGGATGTTCTGTTAACTGCAATTTCCCCATTTGTGGGACTAATAAAGGCATTCTTGATTCTTGATTCTTGATTCTACTCCAGACAATGAAGAAAAAAAAAATTATGTTAAATATATGAAAATGGGTTACTGCAAACAATGTTTATGCATCGTTAAAATATAAGAAAATAACATCCAAAAAATTAATAAATTCTCCCCCAGCCTCCTCCTCCAGCTTATCCCTGATTCAGACTTCAGCACTGGGTCTTTGTAGAGCTACGGCATAACCTACGTAAGTGGCTGATGTTGTTGCTGCTTTTATGCTTGTGTGGGTGCGTTACCTTTCATTCGTGTTCCAGTGTTTTTTCCCCTGCTGGATCCTACTCTTTGCTGCAATCAGGTTTTTTTAAAGGCACAAACACATTTTTCCCTTTAGTTTGTTCTTCTTTGTGCAAACTTGGTGGAAGTAGTTGGAAATGCATGCAATGAAATGGCAGTGTTTCCCAGGAGTGTGTTTCAGGTTATGTTGAAAAATTTCAAGATAACTAACAATTAGACCTAATAAAAATATCAGGCCAAGATTAAGAGAGTTGTGGCATTTTTCTATATTAATGTCAGGGCTGCTTAACATTTAGGACAACTATTTATGGCACTGAGCATCAATTAAAACAATTAGGCTAACCAACTAGTACATCTGGTACCAACTAGTGACAATAGCAATGATTAGTCATCTAGTCAACTAGTCACGCACATCCCTAGTAATTACATATTTACGGCACTTTATGGCCCAATTGCTGTCCACTTGCATATGATATTATTTCTCTAATGCTCAGAAATTCTGTATGCTGTGACCCAGACAAAGTTTTCATTCTTTTGAAAGCCTGACTCTTAGTCTTGTCCATCCTAATTGGGAAGATCAAAAACCTGTTTTATTTGTTATTATCTATCGTCCACCTGGTCCTTACTCAGAGTTTCTGTCTGATTTCTCAGACTTTTTATCTGATTTAGTGCTCAGTTCAGATAAAATAATTATAGTGGGTGATTTTAACATCCATGTAGATGCTGAGAATGACAGCCTCAACACTGCATTTAATCTATTGTTAGATTCAATTGGCTTCTCTCAAAATGTAAAGGAGCCCACCCACCACTTTAATCATACTCTGGATCTTGTCCTAACATATGGCATATAAACTGAAGACTTAACAGTATTCCCTGAAAGCCCCCTCCTGTCTGATCATTTCTTAGTAACATTTACATTTACTTTAATGGATTACACAGCAGTGGGGAATAAGTTTTATTACAGTAGAAGTCTTTCTGAAAGTGCTGTAACTAAGTTTAAGGATCTAATTCCTTCATTGTTATGCTCTTCAGTGCCATGTGCCAACACAGTGCAGAGCAGCTACCTAAACTCTGCTCCCAGTGAGGTCGATTATCTCGTCAATAGTTTTACATCCTCACTGCGTATAACTTTGGATACTGTGGCTCCTCTGAAAAGGAAAGCTTCAAATCAGAAGTGCCTGACTCTGTGGTATAATTCACAAACGCACAGCTTAAAGCAGATAACCCGAAAGCTGGAGAGGGAATGGCGTCTCACTAAATTAGAAGATGCTCATTTAGCCTGGAAAAAGAGTTTGTTGCGCTATAAAAAAGCCCTCCATAAAGCTAGGACATCTTACTATTCATCATTAATTGAAGAAAATAAGAACAACCCCAGGTTTCTTTTCAGCACTGTAGCCAGGCTGACAAAGAGTCAGAGCTCTGTAGAGCCGAGTATTCCTTTCACGTTAACTAGTAGTGACTTCATGGATTTCTTTACAAATAAAATTTTAGACATTAGAGAAAAAATTATTCATAACCATCTCAAAGATTATTCTTCATGTTCGGCTGCTTTCAGCACTGCTGGTATTTGTTTAGACTCTTTTGCTCCAGTTGAGCTTTCAGAGTTAACTTCAATAGTTACTTCCTCCAAACCAGCAACATGTTTGTTAGATCCCATTCCTACTAGACTGTTCAAAGAAGTCTTTCCAATTATTGATGCTTCAATCTTAAAAATCATCAGTCTTTATTAGTTGGCTATGTACCACAGACCTTCAAGGTGGCTGTAATTAAACCTCTACTTAAAAAGCCATCACTTGACCCAGCTGTCTTAGCTAATTATAGGCCAATCTCCAACCTTCCTTTTCTCTCAAAGATTCTTGAAAGAGTAGTTGTAAAACAGCTAACTGATCATCTGCAGAGGAACGGTTTATTTGAAGAGTTTCAGTCGGGTTTCAGAATTCATCACAGTACAGAAACAGCATTAGTGAAGGTTACAAATGATCTTCTTACAGCCTCTGCCAGTGGACTCATCTCTGTTCTTGTCCTGTTGGACCTCAGTGCAGCTTTTGATACTGTTGACCATAACATTTTATTACAGAGATTAGAGCTTGCTATAGGTATTAAAGGTACTGCACTGCAGTGGTTTGAATCATATTTATCTCATAGACTCCAATTTGTTCATGTAAATGGGGAGTCTTCTTCACACACTAAGGTTAATTATGGAGTTCCACAGGGTTCTGTGCTAGGACCAATTTTATTTACATTATACATGCTTCCCTTAGGCAGTATTATTAGAAAGCACTGCATCAATTTTCATTGTTATGGAGATGATACTCAGCTTTACCTATCAATGAAGCCAGATGACACACATCAATTAGTTAAACTGCAAGAATGTCTTTTTTTTTTTTTTTTTTTTTTAGCCTGTCATGTCTGGCATCTTTCACAATCGGAATGATGATCCGAATGTACTGATGTACCAAACATATTTGCTTTGACAAGAACAGCTCTATATGTTTCCTATAGGCTCTTCTTGTTAATGTTTGCAATTTTATTTTTATTTATTTATCTTTTTATTTAGTTATTCATGCCAAGTCTGACAGGCAACAAGGAAGGGGCAAGAACAAGAGGTGGGGGGGAGAAAAGGGGGGGGGGGGGGGGGGGGGAGAAAAGGAAGAAAGGAGATAGATTAAAAAAAATAAATAAATAAATAAATAAAAGGGGTTGATATACACACACACACACACACACACACACATCCATACACACACCCATATGCACCTACATATACACACACACACACACACGTTTATTGTTTGTAGTAATGTGTGTGTATGCGCCTTTGTCATGCAATGTATTCGATAATGAGGGCGAGATACTGCAACCATGCCCCCCGCGATCCAGAGGCAGATAGGGAAGGACCCAGGGGACCCAGGCCATCCACAGCACAGGAGCTCAGAAGACTTGGGGCCACACATCCCGATGGCAACCGCGTACACTCCCCAGAAGAGGAAGGAGGGAGGCTACAGACGGAACCCCCACAATCCAGGGGCTAGAGTCCAGAGAGCCAGAGACGACGGGCAGCCCACCCCCCCCCGGCAGGCCGGCACCCCCAGCACGAGCCAGGCATGCGGCCCCCGAGGCCCCACGCGCCCGAGAGCAGCCCGACACCCGGCAGAGCCCCCCCCCGCGCCAACGAGGCCCAAGCCACCCCCAGGCTACAGCCGCCAAGGGAGCAGGCCAAAAACCATGCCGAGACATCCGGCCACACACCCCGGGACCCACGGGCACCCACACCCCAGGGGCGGCAGTGACGACCAGTGGGGAGCAGCGTGGAGCGGTAGGGAGGGGTAACTCCCACCCTCCGTGTCCCACAGGTGCCAAGGCTTGGCAAGCCACCAACCCAGGCCCAGCTGTCCACACACACACACGCGCACAAGCACGCACGTACACACACACACACACGTACCAGTCATTCCCTCATGTACACACACGCACATATACACGCACGCACATTCGCATGCACCAGTCACACACTCATGCATACGCACATGTAACATACATGGACACCTAATGTGGGAGAGCGGGTACCAGCACCAAGCCAGCGGCAACCCAGGGAAGCAGCCAACCCAGCCCAGAACAATGAGCCAGTCCCCAGCCCAGGCGGGGTGCATGGAACCGGGGTGTGAGAAGGCCCGCCCGCCCCCTCCTCCCACTCAGCGTGTTGGGGGGGTGATGTGAGTGTATGTACTGAGAAGAATGTGTATAGCTGTGTGAAAACTACAGTGCTTTTAAAATTGGAGGGACAGATGTAATATGAGCACTGAATAACAGCGCCCATCCACACTGTCCCCCCAAGGCCCTCAATGTCTAAAATGTAAATAAAATTGAGGTGCAGGCAGCAGTGAACAGACAAGTGGGGCCACCTCAGCAGTGCCACCCACTAACCACTGTGTGACACACCTGCCCCCCAAGGCCCTATATGTACTATGATGTGTTGTGAGCTGTATAATGCAATTAAAAAAGGAGGAGTGGGACATCACGCAGCACAGCGAGCAGAGCCGAGGTGATGGCCCTACTCACTGCAGCACGAGCCTCCCTCCCCCGAGAACCTATGTGTGCAGAATGTGATGTTAAACTGAGTGGGAGGAGGGGAGGGGCCAGGATAAATATGACCGGGAGGCAGACGACTACCCCCCGGAGGAAGAGAGCCAGCTAGCTACTGGCTCACTAGGCACCCCAGTTCCCTACACCCCCCCGCAGCCCAGGGAAGGCAGGTCCAGGGCCTGAAGTGACCGCACCCCCAGGACGCCACCGTACTCCAGGCCGGCACCCACTGCCCCCACTGCGAACAGGACACAACACACACCCCCCATGCATACAAAGGACAACAAATATCGCACACACACACACACACGCACGTACGCACACATACACACGCACGCACACACACGCACACACACATAGACACACACATACTCACACATACACACACACGCACACAGTGGTCCTGAGTCAGAACCAACCGGCCCCGTGTGGGGCAACTGCTGCTCCCTCACCTGAGCGCCCCACCACCCCATGGGGGAGGGCACCCAGAATCCCGGAATGCCAGCCAGACACCCCGACACAGCCAACCCACCCCACACGGCGGTGCGCCCAAGGGGGCACAGACCCCTCCAGCGCAGGGAGGGGCCCAGCCAGGAAACGGGCAACCCCGGGCACCAGGGCCCCGACCCCCGCACCCCGGCCCCCACAGAGGAAGCCGGCCACCCGGACGGGGCCAGCACCGCCACCACGGGATCCCGAGCCCCACACCCCACGACCATAAGAGCACCATCCAAGTCCCCACCACCAACAACCAGGGCCCGGACACAGAAACCACAAAACGGTAGCCACCGCCTCCAGGCCAGAGCCATCAGACACCCAGGCCCCCCCGGCCCACCCCCAGCCACCTACCGGGTGCGCCGTGAAACCAGACCACAGCTCGTCACCCCCATCATGCAATGGAGCTGATCAGTGGGGACCAGAGAGATTCAAATTTTGCCAGTTGATTTTTAGAGGTGGCAGACATTCTTTCCAAACTAATGTGGTCTAAAAGTAGATTCTTATAGTGAGTAATGCATAAATCATTTTTTGATTTCCAATTCATGAGGATAGTTTTCTTAGCGATGCATAAGGTAGTAAGAACTATGTGTGATATATTTGTTTCCATGTTTAATTCACTTAAATGACCTAGAATGCACAGTTTTGGTGATGTTGGGATATCGCAATTAAAACATGTGGATAATTCCTCACATATCCTCTGCCAGAACCTCTGAACAGGTGTACAAGACCAGACTGCATGCATATAGTTTTCAGTATGGTTGCCTGAACAGTGGGTGCATATATTTGTGTCTCTGAGGCCCATTTGGAACATCCTGTGTCCTGTATAATGTATTCTATGGAGAGTTTTGTATTGTATAAGTTGTAAATTCGGACTTTTAGTCATTTTGAAAGTGTTTAAACATATCTGTGTCCAGAAGTTTTCCTCTGGGTTAATGGAAAGATCTCGCTCCCATTTTGTAGTTGGGAGGGATATTGAATCATTAATTTTTAATAATAACTTATATATTTTTGATAATAATTTAGGGGTATAAAGATTTAGAAATTCTGTTACCAGTACAGGGGTTTCTAATTTTAAATTATTTAAATTAAACCTTGCCTGTATGATAGACCTCAACTGCTGGTATTCGAGAAATTTGCTATTGCTAATTTCATATTTGGAAATAAGTTCTTCAAATGAAATAGAGGTCCGATCGTGAATAACATGTTCTAAATTCTTTATTCCTTTCTCTTGCCATGTTGAGAAGTTCAGTACTGTCTTTTTCTGACATATATCTGGATTGTTCCAAATGGGTGTCAGTTCACATGGGATAAGTGAAGACTTTGTTATCTTTAAGAATTCCCACCAGGCTGTCAGAGAGGTATTTATGTTAAGACTTTTAAATCCGCTATGATGTTTAATACTGACGCTAATGAAAGGTAAGTCAGAGATTTTCACTTTTCCACAGAGTGTTTGTTCTAAATCCAGCCATGGGCTGTCTAAAGGGCTTGATTTGATCCATCTTGAAATATACTGTAATCTATTGGCTAAGAAATAGTGATAAAAGTTTGGGAGTTCTAGACCACCACTGCATTTTAGCTTTTGTAAAGTTTTTAAACTTATTCTTGAGGTTTTATTTTTCCACAAGAATTTTGAAATGTTTGAGTCCAGAGATTTAAACCAGGCAACAGAAGGTTTATTAGGGATCAGTGAAAACAAATAATTGATTTTAGGCAAAATCATCATTTTTACTGTGGCAACTCTCCCCATGATAGATATAGGTAGAGAGTTCCAACGTGTGAGATCATCCTCTACTGTTTTTAATAGAGGAATATGATTCAACCGTACCAGGTCTGACAGCCTGGGGGAAAAATTAACACCTAAATATTTAATATTGCCAGATTGTAGTGAGGTGGTCGTGGTGTTCTGAAAATTACAATTTAGAGGTAAAACGTTTGATTTACTCCAACTGATGGAGTAGTCTGATATAGATGAGAACTTATCTATAAGTGTGATTGTTTTTAGAAGAGAAGTTTGTGAGTTCTCAAGGAAAAGTAATACATCATCAGCATAAAGGCTTATCTTATGGTCTGTGTTTTCTGGGTTAGGGTTAGGGTTAGGGTTAAGGTTAGGGTTAACCCTAACCCTTGCTGCTAGTGGTTCAATGAAAATGACAAAGAGTGAAGGAGAAAGTGGGCAGCCCTGTCAGGTGCCTCTCTGCAGACTGAAGCTTTGGGAAATAAGATCATTTGTTCTAACACGTGCATTTGGAGAGCTGTATAATGTTCTGATCCAGTTTTTGAAGGATGAACCAAATCCAAATTTGTGTAGAACTGCTAACAGAAATTTCCAATTTACCCTATCAAATGCCTTCTCTGCATCTAAAGAGACAACTGTGGTTTCTAATTTATTACTAGAACAGTAATCTATTATATTTATCAGTCTGCGTGTATTATTCGCAGAGTGCCGACCCTTGATAAAACCTGTTTGGTCTGGATGTATAATAGATGGAGTGATTTTTTCTAACCTTCTGGCAAGGACTTTGCAAATTATTTTAAGGTCTACATTAATCAGAGAGATTGGCCTGTAGCTGGATGGGAGTGTGGGGTCTTTGCCTGGTTTAAGAAGTAGACTAATGTTAGCAGAGTTCATGTTTGGAGAGACCGCATGATTGCTCTGAATCTGAGCCACCATTCTGAGAAAAGAGGGTCTTAGCACAGACCAAAATTCTTTATAAAACTCTGCTGGAAAACCATCTGGGCCTGGGGCTTTATTATTTGGGAGATGCTGTATTGCTTCGTAAAATTCAGATGATGAAAGAGGCGAATCAAGAGTCGCGGCCTGTTCATCATTTAGTTTAGGTAGATTAATGTTATTAAGATATTCTTCAATTTCAGCATCAGATGGATTAATCTGCGATGAGTATAAGGCTTCATAGAAGTCTCTAAAAGAGTTATTTATTTGTTGTGGGTCGTGGGTAATATTACCAGTTGAGTCTTTAATAGAATAAATGGCTGTTTTTTCTTTATTTAGTTTTAACTGGTTAGCCAAAAATTTTCCAGATTTATTTCCATGTTCGAAGTTTTCTAAACGCAACCTCTGCAACATGAATTGTGTCCTTTTATCAATTATTTCATTTAACTCCAGTTTTAGTTTCCTCATGTTGTTAATTATATGTTCTTGTGGTGAAGCAGCATAGGCAGTTTCTAAAGATTTAATTTTCTGTTCTAATTCTAACACAAGTGTTTTTTCTTTATTTTTCTTATGTGAGCAGTAAGATATTATTTTGCCCCTCATTACTGCTTTTCCTGCTTCCCAAAGAACACATGGTGATATTCCAGGAAGATCATTATTTTCTAAATATGCTGACCACTCCTTTTTGAAATATTTAATGAAATCTTGTTCTTTAAGTAATGATGTATTAAATCTCCAGTTCCTGATTGGTGGTGTGACTCTTTTCTGTGTCAGAGACATAGACACCGGTGCATGATCACTGATAGTGATAGGGTGAATCTGAGTGTCTGTGATATCCATCATCATGGAGCTGCTAACTAAAAAGTAATCTAAGCGGGAGTGAGACTTGTGTACTGGTGAGAAAAAACTATAATCTTTCAGAGTGGGGTGATGTGAACGCCAAGCATCACAAAGACCAAAATCCTTCATGTACTGTTTAAGAATGTCTGCAGACTGCCAGTTCCTTTGACTCACTGCTGTACTGAGCCTGTCAATATCTGCATTAAGTACCAGGTTGAAGTCTCCTCCTATTATAAGTGTGGTGTCAGAGTGATCGGACAGTAAAGTGAAGAAGGTATGAAAGAAGGAGGGGTCATCAACATTTGGCCCATATATACTAGCAATGCATAAATCTATATTTTGAATAGTTAAATTGAGTATTATAAATCTACCTTCTGGGTCTGATGTAGTATTTCTAATGATGCAGTTTATCTTTTTGTTAATCAATATGGCTACACCTCTTTGTTTGGAGTTGTAGCAGGCTGAGTACATGTGAGGGAACTGTGGAGAGGAGAGTGTGTGCGCAGATGTTCTGGACACATGTGTCTCCTGTAGAAACACAACGTCAGCCTGTAAATCATTTAACCGATTAATAATTTTCACTCTCTTTTCCCTTGAACCAACTCCACGTACATTCCATGAGACAAACTTGAGTGTGCTCATGTTTAGATTAACCGGTGAAGTGTTGTGTGTTTACTAAAGATGTGTGCGCGCGTCCTCACATGTGTCCTCCATGACCTTGTGTGCGCATGTGTACGTGTCCTGCATGACTGTGTATCCTGTATGGCAGTGTGTGTGCTGTATGTCCGTGTGGCAAACATGTTGGGTGCAAAAAAAGAAGAAGAAAAACGAGTGTAAAGTGAGAGAGAAATGAAACAGTGCAAACACCAAAGAGCCAAGCATAAAAAAAAGAAAAAAAAAACAACATGATAACAAAACAAAGCGCTGTGCATTAATTGTTATATACAGACCTGTAGACCGGCCGCGGTTTAAGTTTACCTCTTATCTAATCAATTACATGCTTTAAATTAACATGAAGTTGCTCCTAATAAAGCCATGGGGTAACCTCCCGGTCCCTGTACAGCTGACCGTTAACATAAAGCTTATCTACAGCTACCGTAGCTCTGACGCCCTCAGTGATGTTTTTCTTCCTTATTGGAAATAATACTCGCCTCCGATCGAGAATCTCTTTTGGAAATTGTTCATTAACACTGTAGTGTGTTCCACGCAGCTCTCTGCCCCGACTCCTGACCTGCTCTTTTTGTTTGTAATGTTCAAATTTAGCTACAATTGGCCGAGGCCGTTTGTTATCGGGCTTCTTACCTCCGAGCCGGTGAACACGATGGAAAGTTATATTTTTTACCGCTTCACTCGAGAGTTTCAGCTGATGCTGGAGGAATTCGCGAACCGAGGCTTCGGCATCCTCCTCTGCTTGCTCTGGGATCCCGGAGAAGACGAGGTTGTCCCGCATGCTCCGAGCCTGGATGTCCAGAATGGTCTCCCTCATTTTCTTGTTTTCCCCGGTCAGCTGTGTCATCCCATCGGTGAGTTGTTTCACGGTATCCCTCAGCGTTTGGTTCTCGACAGCGAGCGACACCACTTGCTCTTGGCTAAACTCCAACGACACCCTCAGTTGTTGGAATTCTTTGTGGAGAACCTCCACCAAGGCAAGTCGGGCATCTAGGCTAGTTAGCTTCTTGTCGATGGAGTCCAGGACATCAGTGAAGCTTTTCTCTGGGGATAATGTGGATGTGCTTGTTGAGCACTCGGAACAAGTGCGTTTAGAAGTTGGTGTGGCCATGGTAGCAGGATTTTTTTGTGGTTTGCCCATCACGAAGTTAACAAAGCACTCGTCGACGTAGCTCTCCAGGCTGTCCAATGTTTCCTCGTCCAGTTTGTTATATTGAAAGAATTAATAGGCAGAGGTTAGTATTAGGAATAATTCTATTTTGGTATAAATATATTGGTTTGATTTACCTGAGTTGCACCGGTTTGTTTAATATACCGCCATATTACTTACGCACAGCTCTCGCGTGATCTCAGCAGTGACGCATCTCGACTTCCATCTTCTGCCTCTTTCCGCTTGTGCAGACAGACAGCATGTAAATCAGCTGACTGCTCTGCAGGAATGTCTTAAAGACATTAAGGCCTGGATGACCTCTAATTTCCTGCTTCTAGATTCAGATAAAACTGAAATTCTTGTTCTCGGCCCCACAAATCTTAGAAACATGGTGTCTAACCAGATACTTACTCTGGATGGCATTACTTTGGCCTCCAGTAACACTGTGAGAAATCTTGGAGTCATTTTTGACCAGGATATGTCCTTCAATGCACATATTAAACAAATATGCAGGACCGTTTTTTTGCATTTGCGCAATATTTCTAAAATTAGAAACATCCTTTCTCAGAGTGATGCTGAAAAGCTAATTCATGCATTTATTACTTCTAGGGTGGAATATTGTAATTCATTACAATAGTCCACCTCACATCCACCTCACAACTGATCAGGTGAGAAGTCAGCTCAGAAAGACGACGATCAGGAAGGCAGCAGGTCCAGATGGAATCAGCCCCAGACTGCTCAGGGATTGTGCAGACCAGCTCTGTCAGGTGGTACTGCATATCTTCAACCTGAGCCTGAATCTGGAGAGGGTTCCTGAACTGTGGAAGACTTCCTGCATAGTTCCAGTGCCAAAGATCGCACAGCCCAGGGAGTCCAACCACTACAGACCTGTGGCCCTGACTTCTCACCTGATGAAGACCATGGAGAGGCTCATCCTTCATCACCTCCGCCCACTGGTGAGCTCAGCGCTGGACCCCCTGCAGTTCGCCTACCAGCCCGGCATTGGGGTGGACGATGCCATCATCTACCTGCTGCACAGATCCCTCTCTCACCTAGAGCAGGCAGGAAACACTGTGAGGGTCATGTTCTTTGACTTCTCCAGTGCTTTCAACACCATCCAGCCTGCACTACTGAGAGGGAAGATGGAGGGAGCCGGAGTAGACAGTCAGCTGACGGCATGGACCATCGACTACCTCACCAACAGACCACAGTATGTGAGGTGCCATGACTGTATGTCTGATGTGGTAGTCTGCAGCACGGGGGTGCCACAGGGCACGGTCCTCTCACCCTTTCTGTTCAGTCTGTACACCTCAGACTTCAGGTACAACTCGGACCACTGCCACCTACAGAAGTTCTCAGATGATACGGCCATCATTGGATGTGTATCAGATGGGAACGACCAGGAATACAGGGGTGTCATCAGTGACTTTGTCGGCTGGTGTGAGAACAACGCACTCCAAATCAACGCCAGCAAGACGAAGGAGATGATCATAGACTTCAGGAGGAAGCCACCCCCTACAGCACCGGTGAACATCCAGGGAAAGCATATTGAGACAGTGGTCTCCTACAAATACCTGGGTGTTCATCTCAATAACAAGTTGGACTGGACTACAAACACAGATGTCCTGTATAAGAAGGGCCAGAGTCGACTCCACCTGCTGAGGAGACTGAGGTCCTTTGGTGTCTGCAGGACTCTGTTAAAGACCTTTTATGACACAGTGGTAGCATCTGCCCTTTTCTATGCAGTGGCCTGCTGGGGGGGGTGGATGCACCGAAAGGGACAGGAGCAGGATCGACAAACTGGTGCGGAGGTCTAGCTCTGTGTTGGGATGTCCTCTGGAGTCTGTGATGGTGATGGGTGAGAGGAGGATGTTAGCAAAGCTGACATCCATCATGAACAACCTCCATCACCCTCTGCATGAGACCGTGGGTGAGCTGAGCAGCTCCTTCAGTCAGAGACTGAAACATCCTCGCTGCAGGAAGGAGCGCTTTCACAGGTCATTCATCCCAACAGCAGTTAGACTGTATAACACATCATAATGTCTGAGTCACTTGGACACTTTACCTCCTCTGCCATCACTTTATCCTTACAGTCCAGATACATTTTATTTATTACACTCACCCATATAATGCATACCGTGTATGCTGTGTACCTTACCGACTACAAATGTATATAATATTTTGATATCTGTATATAGTGTTTTGATGTGTGTGTATATGTACATGTGTGTATTGACTATATATTTTCTGTATATAGTGCTTATGTATATGTGTATAGTGTTTTTCTATTTTATTTTATTCTATTCTATTTTTAGTTTTCTGTACTGAGCTGCTGTAATGCGCAAATTTCCCCGTCGTGGGATCATTAAAGTTTTATCTTATCTTATCTTATCTTATCTTATCTTATCTTATTATTATCAGGCTGTCCTAAAAGCTCCCTGAAAAGCCTTCAGCTGATCCAAAATGCTGCAGCTAGAGTACTGACAGGGACTAGAAAGAGAGAGCAGATTTCTCCCATATTGGCTTCTCTTCATTGGCTCCCTGTTAAATCTAGAATAGAATTTAAAATTCTTCTCCTCACATACAAGGTCTTGAATAATCAGGCACCATTTTATCTCAAAGACCTCATAGTACCATATCACCCCAATAGAGCACTTTGCTCTCAGACTGCTGGCTTACTTGTGGTTCCTAGGATACTTAAGAGTAGAATGGGAGGCAGAGCCTTCAGCTTTCAGGCGCCTCTTCTGTGGAACCAGCTTCCAGCTTGGATTTGGGAGACAGACACCCTCTCTATTTTTAAGATTAGGCTTAAAACTTTCCTTTATGATAAAGCTTATAGTTAGGGCTGGATCAGGTGACCCTGAACCATCCCTTAGTTATGCTGCTATAGGCCTAGTCTGCTGGGGGGTTTACATAATGCACTGTTTCTCATTCACCTTATTTACTTTGTTTATACTCCACTCTGCATTTAATCATTAATTGATATTAATCTCTGGCTCTCTTCCACAGCATGTCTTTCTCTCCCCTCAGCCCAACCGGTCGCGGCAGATGACTGCCCCTCCCTGAGCCTGGTTCTGCTGGAGGTTTCTTCCTGTTAAAAGGGAGTTTTTCCTTTCCACTGTCACCAAGTGCTTGCTCATAGGGGGTCGTTTTGACTGTTAGGTTTTCTCTGTATTATTGTAGGGTCTTTAGCCACAATACAAAGCGCCTTGAGGCGACAGTTTGTTGTGATTTGCCGCTATATCAATAAAATTGAATTGAATCGAATTAAATTGAACTGTATAATTTTTATTTATATATTACAAATGGCTTATTTACTAGTCAGTAATTAGGTGCATTTTTTATAGTTATGAAAAAATACTCATCATTTTGGATGAAAACAGCATGTCCAACATGTCAAAAAGCAGGTCAGACATACTAAATCACATGTTTCCTAAAAAGCCTCCTGCTCACTACATTGGATAGAACATGCATTGATATTTGTTCCACCCTCCTCCGTGTCATGGACATAATTTTACAATGTTTATCATACTGAAATACATTGTATTTCAACAGGCTTATGTACATGAAACAGCAATGCATCCCAAAAAATTAATATTCAACTTCAACCCTCCAGCATTAATTATGGTTAAGCTCAGGTGACAATGAAGTGCTATGAAGGGGGCCCCAAATCAAATTTTACTCAGGGACCCTTCAAGGCTTGGGCCGGCCCTGATCAAAAGGGTGGAAATGTGATGGAAAATTTGTCTCAACTCTAATAACCTCTGTGTGCCTCCTGGGTATGTAATTGTAATTTTCCTGTACAAAGACTGAGTGTGCAAAGATGAGAAAACCAAATGTAAGCTGTGTCCAAGGTCATGACGTAGGTCATTATCATGCTGGTACCAGTCTTAGTTTTGACAGCAAATTTGATTTCGTTTTAGTTATAGTCTTTTGACGAAAATGTAATTTAGTTTTAGTCATAATTTAGTCATCTGAATAGTTTTAGTTTTAGTCTAGTTTTAGTCGACTAATTAGCATAAGAATATAGTTGACCAAATCTACAATCGATTCAGTCGACTAAAATACAAAGGGTGTAAAATGTAAATGCTTTTTCTTCAGTTCCCTTGAATTAGTCATTATACACACTTTTATGAAATTAAACATTTATTAAAAGTTATGGAATATTATTGCTTGAAAGACCAATACACACACAAGCATACTGAACAAACAACATCTTTATTTACCTGACCTTGTTTATTGAGCATAACAACAAAATATTGATGAGTAGGCCTGCTCTGCCTGAAAAATTCACAGGCTAGTGTGGAGTTCCTGGGTTTAGATCAAATTTGTGTAATTGTGCATTTGATTGGATGTTTTCCTAATTTGTCCCACCCTGTCACAAAATTAAATCAGTTCTGATTGGGTCTGGTCCCTGCCTAGCATTTTCATCTCGTTTTCATTCATTGACAAAAGTGTCAATTAATTTCATCATAATTTTTATGCTTTCAGGTAGTTTTTATTTAGTTATTTTTTATTTTTAGTCTTTTTATTTAGTCATTTTCGCCATGAAAAAAGGCTCGTTGACAAAAACTATGACAAAAATAGTTTGTCAATGAAATTAACACTGGCTGGTACCAACATGATGGTGGGAAGAAAACTCCCCACAGCCAGAATAGAACTGCATCCATACATGAGTATAAATGAGGCGTTACAATCCTCCTTCACTACATCTATGAATCTCCTCTGTGGTCTTCGTCTATTCCTTCTGCCTGGCAGCTCCATCTTCAGCATCCTTTGTCCAGGATATTTGCCCTCCCTCCTCTGAGGGAGTGCTCCAGGTGACCTGATGGTCCGTCAGTTTCGGTCGTTTGTGGATGAAGCTACGAAACAGAAATGTGTCAGAAAGGAGCTGTCCCTGTGAGGCAGAGAGGAGGGAAAGGAGAAGATTAGAGGACGAAAAAAGACAACGGTATGTTTCCATGAGCAATTACAGCACGTTTAGTTTGTAACCAGCTCCAAACGTACTTAGCTATCGCTAGCTGACTAAGTATTGTATTTATCATGTCACTGTGTCTGTCAAAAACAGCCTGTCAGCCTGTGTCACCGTCCTCAGTGTGTAACTAGTTAATGTACGTTTTGCTTGGATATTATCATCATGTCATGAATTTTTGACCCAGCATTTATAATTTTAGGACTTTCATTTTTCAATTTATATTGTTAATGTTACTGTTTGATTCCTAGTTTATTGTGTTTTTGCAGTTTTGAATTTTTGTCCTTTTATGCTAATTCCTGGTTGGTTTCAATGTTTATATCCCCAGGCTTCTTTGTTTTCTGAGTGCTGTGCTTGGCTGTTGTTTACTTTCTATTTAATCGTGTTTCAGTTCTCAGCCTTCCTGTGTTCCCGGTTCTGTTTGGTGTTTCAGTGTTTCTGGCTTGTTCTCCTGTGAAGTGGATTTTAGTCCTGGTCTCTGTTCCTTGTGCTATATTTAAGTCCTCCTCCTGTGTCCAGTTATGATCTTGTTGTGATCTTGTTGCTCTGGTGTAGGTATTGCAGTCCCTCAGTGTGTCTGCTTTCCTGTGTCTTCAAGTCAGTATTTGTTTCCACGTCTACTTCCTGTTTTCCTTTGTATCGAATTCAGTTTTACTCCCCTTGTCTTGTTCAGTTGTGCTCCCTGCTGTGTCCTCTCTCCCTGATCACCTCGTGTGTGTATCATCTGTGTCCTCCTGTTCTTTGTCACATCGTCTCACTCAGGTGTGTTTCCTGGTTCAGAGTTTCCCTGAGTATTTCTAGTTGTTGACCTATTAGCTCCAGGTGAGCTTTCTAGTTTTCTTGTATCTGATGTGTGAAGTAAATGAGTTTCTATGAAGTTTCACGAGGTTCATGGTATATGTTTGTCTTTACTAAATGTACATTTACTTCCCTGAGAAATTTGTCTGGAAAATAACATAACTGATTAAAATACATAAGTACATAATGTTTTAGGTCAGAATGTTCCTGCTATGTCGCCATTGTATCAATAACAGAAGCAAGGACTCCTGAGTGGAGTGGTCAACGAGACTAAACATGATAAAGGAACACTTGGAGGGAGAAGCAGCTGTGGAATCCTTTTTCTCTGTCTTGCACATTTCTTGTTTTGAATGATGATGTAATCAAGACTGATAAGCTGTGACTATATGAGACTGTAAGCTGAATTAGAAGTTGCCAGTACTTCATGCCATCTCACACAGGCATGGCATGCAGTCTGACCCAGATTAATCTGTAAACTGTTTGAATTGGTTTTATTAAATTTAATAATTGTACTCCTTATTTCGTTGTATTGTCTCATTCCTGTTTGATAAACGAACATCCCGGGCGCACCACCGGGTGGGGTGGGTTGGCCTGGCCTGCGTCGGGGTGTCCGGCCTGTGCTTTTGGGGCCCTGGGGGTGCATGCATTGCAGGGGGGTTGGGGAGGACAGGGCACTGTATTTCCAACTCAGGCCAGTATGTCCTGTCACTTGTTTGTGTCTATTGTCGAGTGAATGGGCGTCTAGTGTGAGCGGGCCGCCCTCTGCGGTGGCACCAGTCTCAGGCACTGCAGTGCGCCGGGATGCTGTCAGCACGGCCCCAGGCTCACCTCCCCCTGCCCTGTGCTGGGGTGTGGGAGGTCGGGGTGCCTATTGAGCCAGTGGACAGCTGGCTCTCTTCTTCCAGGTTGCCTTTTCTCTTCCTGGTCATACCCCCCACCCACACAAACACACACACACACACGCAGAATACACATCACTCACAGATGTAGGGTGGAGAGGCCACGTGGAGAGTCGTGCGGCCACTTGCCTCTCCTTTTTAATTGCACTATAGTCATTATTATTCACAATACATACACATACAACTTGATACACATAGGACCTTTGGGGCAGGCATGTTACCCAGAGGTTGATGAGATGGGGCAGCTGTGGTGGCCCCACTCGGATCCTCGTTACTGTCTGTCCCCAAATTTTATTTGCACTTTAGACATGGAGGGTTTTGGGGGGGCAGTGTGGGCGAGCTCTGACGACCAGCAGTTGGTGCTTGTGGCACAACTGTCCCCTCAATTTTAACTGCACCCTATACACCTCATTCATTCACAAACATAAATACATACACTTACAAGTTGGGGAGGGGGAGGGGTGGATGGGTCATCTCACACCCCGATTTCTTACACCTCGTCCGGGGTGGGGGTCGGGTGGTTCCTTGGGGACCGGGCTGGCGGCATCTTGGGGTCGCTGTTGGCCCTGGGGTGGTTTCTACTCGCCCCATCTTCAGAGGGTGGGTAGCTTCTCAATGCCTCGGGTTCTTTGGGGCCCTTGCTCCTCGGCTGGGGGGGGGGGGCTCCATCTGGGACCTCCCTCTCCCGTCTGCTGGGGTGGGTGTGCGGTTCTCTTTGGAATGAGTGGCCTCGGGTCTTCGTAGGTCTTGATGGGCTGCTGGTGGCCTGGGCTTCCTGGGGCTTTCTTTGCCCGCCTCTAGCTTCTGATGGGCAGAGCTGTGGCGTTCTGCCCTCACTGGTAAGTACATTTCATGACACAAACACATACACCCACGTAATAACACAAAATGGTTGGTTTGTGTAACCATGCTTTTTCTTTTGTTTT
>NC_044358.1:43391746-43489282 GCF_007364275.1 Archocentrus centrarchus | reverse complement strand
ACGAATCACCTTTACACATGCATCAGCAGCAGGAACAGCATCAGCAGATGAGTGACGATGTAATTGCTAATGATGTTTTGACATACATGCCCAAAAGAGCAGGAGAAATGCAGAGCTTATCCTATCTGCTCTGATGCGTACAGCAGATGTATCATGGAACGAACGTGGGGAAATTATTCTTGATAATCAAACTGTCAGAGGATCACACCTTTACGACTTAATTAAAAGTGTCACAGCTGTACATAATGTTTCTGATGATTCAAGACCATCCGGATGGATTGTATTTTTAAAAACACTCGCAGGGTTAAACGTACCGTCTTCTGTCTTTCCTAACACACACGTGCGCAGGAGTATTGGCTTGTTTAAACATGATCCGCAGATTGGTAGAAAACGGGCGCAGAGTGATCATACACCCATTAGTACGGTTAAAAAGATGAGAAGGCCTGTTGGTAGCTGGGAAGGATTTTGATTTTTTTCTCATTAATTTGATTTTTTTCTCTTTTATTTGATTTTTTCTCTTTTATTGTTAATGTTTTTTTAATTAATATTCTACATGCCTGTATATATATTGTCTGATAAAACTGTTTTAATATTCTACATGTCTGTATATTTTGCTCGATAAAGCTGTTTTTTATATTTTTTCTGAAAATAAATGAAATGAATCAATCTGTGGTTTTCATCGTCTTTATTGTCTCGTTTTACATAACATTAACGTTGTACACAATCAAAGCTATATCCTAAACACTTAGAAACAGGCTGTATTTTGTTAACAAAGCGACATACCATAGCATCATTACAGACAAGGTTAGAAGTATACATATTAATCAACTGATTATAGGCTACACCTTTTTGCATGTGATACAAGAAAAACACACAATGATGGCCACAAGTTGTGGTAAAGAAGCTCTGAACTTGTCTTCCAGAATACATAATATTATCACAGTTTTTCATTAGAAAGTCTATTATCTCATGTGGGAATTTGTCTGGCGAGTTACCAAAACTGTCAAAAAATAAACCTCGTCTGTCTTTTGTGATATAATAAGCCAGCCAGTGATGTCCGGGTAAGGATGACGGATCTGTGTTTACAATTCCCATGCAGGGAATTGTCGATATTGTCTTTTTAGGTAACTGATCGCATGCAAATACTCCTAGAAAATAGGTCCCATTAATAATTATTCTTTTAACGACTGAGGTTAATTCCACAGTATTCATGTTTACTTTAGTAGTAGTCCAAAAGTACTTGTCTCATGTTTGATATCTCAATAATTGAGTCGAAAACAGCATAACAAATAAGGTTCATAGTACGCGGCAGAGGATTTCTGAATCTCCAGGCGCACATTGCCTGTTTTAATCAGGGATACATTCCCAGAATGGCCTTCGTCAGCTTCCAAGTTGAAACAAAACAGTGTGTATCCGGATCCAAAATCCTCTCTTGATATAGCCAGAGGTCTGTCCTTTAGATGACGACCAGTGGTTTGAATTAATTGATAATACTCTCTGAGGTACTGACCTCTCTGAAAGTGGGGCTGAAATGGTTTGGCTGGGTATGAATGTCCTTCAGCATACAGACACATAAACTCTATAGCACAGTTTTCAAAATTAAATGGGTTCCGTGCATAGCTGCCTGTGTATGCCTCATTATCAATAAATCCTACAATGATAAACTGCGGTATGGCTCCTAGGAATAGATTGTCCTGTGTGTTGAGACGTGTTCCTGCCGGAATGGAGAATGTTTTTAACGTAACCCTATCTATAGGCTATTTAGCGTTTGCATGCAGCAGCGCTTTGCTCTGTGCCAACCTGATCGTGGGGGAAACTGTTACTTTTTTGACAAACAAACTTGCTGAGATAATCTTAACTTTGTACTGTGCATTCTGACCCGTCATGAGGCAAAATTCATCTTTAGACCTGGTAAACTTTAGAGACAGATCAACACCGTTCAACAAGAGTTTATCTTGAAAAAACATGTCCGCGTGAACTGGTGCTATTAATTCCACAATTCTGCTGTTTCCAGTGTGTCTCCCTCTAGCGACCAGACCTTGATTATCACCTTCTATGGACGTCACATTCATATGTGATGCTGTATCCTTACAGAACAATCCAGTACTAAACTGCGTGTCCAATGTATCCTTGCTGTAATTAATTAAACACTCAATTATCCCTCTATACGGATAGGTGTTTGACGACTGTGTTATTAGACGATCTCCCAACGTTATATCTAGTTGAGAGAAGAGCGTGCATCCTGGGTAATTTATAAATCCTACATCTGCTGCATTATCCAACTGCGTGCCGTCAGCATGTGTTATTTTGACTCTTATAAATATATAAGAATCATTCAAATCCAGATAATCTTCACCGCTTGATGAAATAAAAAACTCAAGAGGCCCAGTGTCTGTCACTGCCGACAGGGGAGGAATTTCAATAAATGTACATTTTTCAATTGACGTTTGTGTAAACGGTACTGTAAAAATATCCAGCTCAGGCTTCAAGCAATCAGCTGATTGTGTATGGATGAGAGACATGATTATCTAATCTTAGAATATGTCTTTCACCGGTCCTCTCCCTTTAAAAGCCGAATTTGAAGTGGTGCTTCTTCTTGTTTTGACAACTTTTCTTCTTTTTTTGGAGGAGGAGGAGGAGGATGAGGAGGAGCGTGTTTTGCGTTTCTTGGCTGTTTTGGTGTGACGACTGTGTGAAGTGGGAGGGGATCTCGACGGTTTAGATGTGTAAACCAATAATCCATTTCCCTCTTGTTTTTCAGACCCCACACGTCTTGCGATGTTTGAAACCACATCTGATACGATCCCCGTGGCTGCAGATTTCAGATGAGGCTTGGCAATATTAAATCCCCTTTTTAACAACGGGACAGCAAACCTGAAGAGTTTGCGAAAGATTCCTCCTAATCCGCTACCGTATTGTACACTGCTTCCTATGAATCCGGGCATATCTCCACCAGCCTGATTGATATAGTAGTTGAGATATTTGGTCTCGTCATGAATGTGTGGTGTGCGCAACATTTTTTTTTATTTTTAAAAATAATGTCTCGCAGGTCTGAAGTGTAATTTTACAATTACTTTGCCGTAGATAAAGGGAATGAATTGATTCTGATCGTCTTTCAAAGATAATTCAATATCGTCTATAACAGATTTGCACACCGATGTGTAATGCGGTCTGTCAAATGTGAGAATGGGTATGGAGCTGTCTTCGTTCGCTACATTTATACATCTGAGGAGGGGTACATGGGAGTCGCCTACCAGCTGGTAATCTACAATATCGCTGTATATAAAAATATTATATCTTCCCCCGTGAATGTCAGCAGGATGAGGGGCGGATTTGGATGTCTTAGAGAGTGTAAAGGCTTCTCCAGGATTAAAACCCAGTATTTCGGCTAGCTGACCTTTAAACGTTAAAGTAACTCCTTCCTGTGCTACTGCATGTATTCTATTTGTAATCAGGTTGTGATAAATGCTGAAGTCCGTGGATTGTGTCAGCTTAAGGTATTCAGAATAAAACTCTTTTATTATTTGCGCTATTGAATCATAATATCCCACGGGAAGGTGCACATAGACATTTGATTTTCTTTTAGGGACATACACGAGTACCATCGCATCAGATTTTGAAAAGGTGTTCCAGATTCTAGGGTATTGAAATTCGATAATACCAACTTCATACGGCTCATTCAGAATGATAGGTTTAGCCAGTTTAGTTCTGAAACTCCATATCTTATTATTTGGATAAACGTGCTGTGACGCATTTGATGGTAGCGTAACATAAAACCCATTCTTTTTCTCCATCTTTCGTCTTCACAACCTTAAAAAAGTGCTGTGTTGTAGTCTGTGCTGCGTGTTTTTATTTCACATTTAATATGCTTTTTTCAGGTATCCAGGAATTAAAATGAGACGGCCAACCTAACCATTTCACCAGAGCCATCTTCTTCCTACCCACTTTTTTTCTAGCTAGTATTTTTTCAATTTTAAAGATTTTATTCGTATCGATAATAACATGTTGTATTTCCTGTTCATAAAATGTTCCCTCGATCTCTTGCCCACTAAGATCATTTAATATATAGACATGTGGTGATCTTCTCCCCAGTCGCTGTTTTATGGTAAACAACTCGTCCGTATAAGTCTGTTCACAGCCTTTTCTAAATTTACCTCTCAGTTTTGAAATTCTTACCTTGTCCCCCACATTAAATTTAAAACCATACACCTCATCAGGCTTTGATTTGTACAATGTTTTAAACACTAATTCCTCATTGTCTGCGTTCACTTCTTTTGGTGCCATTTTATTAGATCTATGATATGAAAAGTTATATGCCTGTACAAAATCCTGTATGACGTTTATATATCTTCTAGAGTTTGCAGAGGTCAAATATTTCCACATTCGTGTTTTCAGACTTCTGTTAAAACGTTCGACGACACCGGCCTTGATTTCAGTATGTGTTGAGAAGTGTGTGATATTATATTTGTCTAACACTTTTTGAAAATGTGCGTTATAGAATTCAGTTCCTTTGTCTGTTTGAAGTTTAAGAGGGATGCGACCTTCAGCCAAAATATCCTCAAAAGCAGCAGCTACGGCATGTCCGGACTTTGTTTTAACACACCTAACCCACGCATACTTTGAAAATACATCTATACAGGTTAGCAAATAATTCACATTGTTGTTATCACATGCATATTCACGCATGTCAACCAAGTCAGCCTGAAATTGCTTGTCTATGCCGTTCACCAATACTCTGTTTCTGCGAAAGTTTACCCTGGCAGGTTTATGGAGAGTATATGTATCATCTGTCATTAAATATTGTTTCACCTCAGTGTATGTTGGTGGTTTATCAAGCAACTCAACCCCACCATTGTATAATTTATTCACACTAGCCAACCCCGCAGGGTGAGCGTGGTTATGATATATTTTGCGCAGAGCGTTTTCCATGATGAATGCAAAGGTAAAATGAACAGTCTGTATGGAATAACACACGTTTTTATTTCAAACATATGGGTGACAACAACAAATATGCAATGATTATGTTACAACATATGTCTTCCAGACCAATAGTGTTCTATCATTCCTAGATGGGCGTATTTAACAGATGCATCCCCATCTTCACTCATCAGAGGAAGGAATACGTCATTCATAGCCTGCTCAATGTTTGCTGAAGGCAACAATTCAGTTAGAATGATATTTACGGCTGTTGTTAGCTCGTTGCGTGACTCCCACAGGCTGCTGGTGGCACAGAGAAAGAGCCTGACCGCCGGGATGAATCTTGGGGTCCACAATATCTTTACGATCTCATCATAATGTGTAGCGAAATAGAAATCTGGGATTTCCCACATGCATTCATGCTGCATTTGGCTCGGGTGATTAACGATACATCCGTAACACACCTCTTCTCTATACTTTCGTATAGCACACGTCAGTAGACGAATTGTGGCGATTTTGACGTTTTTCAAACTCTCGTCTGACAGCTCCACTACCCAGGGGTGGGGTGGGGATGATGGTGCCCGAGGTGGTGAATCAGGAGGATGAATGGTCAACATCTGTGTTGGATGTGAAGGTGTAACAGATGAGGCTGTTTTAACGTCTGGAAAAACAAAAAAAAATCATCATTAGTTATGTATCCACCATTAATGTAATGTAATATATATATATATATATATATATACAAATCACTAAAAACGTACCATTATTTATTTTTTTTTTTTTTATTCCTAGTAGTCTGACAGTCTGATGATTTTCGGCCTACACAAGGCAGAAGGCTCAGCAGTCTTCGTAGTAAGGGTGAAATCATCAAAAACAAGGCGTTTTCTAACGTTCTCATAACCCTCGTTGAGCTTGTCTCTCTTGATAAACGCATCGATTTCCTTAAACATTCGCTGCACAGCTCTCCAATCTGCCCACTGGATAAAAAACAAGTCCTTAAACCAACTCATGCGCTCAGCTTTTGTGGTAGGATACGGGTTTAATCTCCAGCTCTCGACTCCTCTGGATGCAATAACCTTCTCCCTGTCTTCACAAACACTCAAAAAAATAAACTCCTCGGTGGGTCGGTTGTAACGATCAGCCTCCACTCTGTACAACTCAGGCCCTGTTGGTGAATACCACTGGGATGCATACAGCATGTCGGGGAAGCCTGTCTGGTCCAGGTCAGGCCCCACCACGGTGCGAAAAAGTCTCCAGTTTTTAATAGACATATGGTGTGAACCACCAACCCCCCAAATCTCCTCATCCCCACAATTCACACACAGCAGCACCTTTCCGTCCCTATATTTAGCTGAATACACGTACCCGTTCACACCCTGGTAATCTGTTTTAAATTCAACCTCTTCATCATGCTTCTTTTTGCGAGGACGCCCATCAATCTGCGCATCTGATGACGTACCTCCGAAGTCGGTCCTGATTCCAAAAGGGTCAGACGGGTTCACTCCGGCAAGTGGGTTGAAGGACGTCATGGCTGTTTAGATGGGTGGTTGGTTGATCGCTAGCTGCCCCAAATTCTCTCCGAAGCTGTATATGCCGGTGGTCAATTGAAGAAGTGAGGTACATACGATCTTATATACACACCCTATAACTTAAGACACACCCCACTAGGTGGAGACACACATCATAACCCTTTGATGTGTAGCCAGGAGCCTCAGATCTACTGTATGTAAATGAACACCCCTACTGTTGAGGAGGATATACGGCTATTATTACGTCATAGTATTTTAATTAAGCACTGTCTGTATCATGCACCACAGGTGAGCTCGGATATTAGATTATTTACCTTTGTATTTTTAATTAACTACTGCCTTGTGAGTTTGAACCTCTTTGATGTCCGTCTGGGAAAAAGCCCCCTTGTAAGGAGAGACAATGAGATCAGCTGATTTGAACGGATACCGTATACGTCATTATCACACGTCCCTGGATGGGATCCTATGATTTGATCCCATCCAAATCATAGGAGTAGTTAGACAAAGTATGAGGGCGGGAAATTGCTAAAATCACCCATTTAATTCAAAATGGCAGACTTCATGTTGGGTTTTTTTAGTTCATCTGGACATGTTACATATGTGTACCAAATTTCGTACCTGAAACACAGCAGTGAGAATTGAACTAAAGGTGGGGCTGTTGAGTAGTGATGGGAAGTTTGGCTCTTTTGGCTCAGCTCCCAAAGAAGAGCTGGCTCTTTCGGCTCCCTAATGACTCCTCAGATTGTATTTAACAAAAAAGTGTAAAATGAATTACTTTTCTTCACCATTCCTGATGTAGCCTCTATGTAAAGTGTACCTTCCTCTTGCTCTTTCTGGTCTCTGAGCAAATTTTGCAGGAGACACTCCCCCTGTGTTTGATCCATGTGGAATCACTGTGTGGTGTGTCTTCACCATACAGTGCTCTTACACACAGCATCTCTTACACACTGACTGAATAAGAATAAGATTGAGAAGCAACATGGATCTGGCAAACTGGGCCCTAAACACCACTGATTGGATTTTCTCCACTATGAGATTGGGGAAAGGGGAGCCTGCGAGTGGAACAGACCCAGTCAGCTATGTCATCGATCCTTGGAGCTCGTGGAGACCTGTGTGCCTCTCAGCTCTGGAGGTTGAGGACGTGGAAGACATATACATATTCGGCTACTTGGTAATGGGACCTCTTCTGTTTGGGCTTGGAGGATACTTGATTTACTGCTAAATTAAGAAAATCTGGGCAGCAGTTCAACATTTGCTGAGGCTGCATAACCAGATGGATGGGCTGTGCAGAGCCGTACAGACTGAGACTCAAAGCCTGTTGGACCTGAGCCTCAAGTTGGATGCGTAGTCCAGCTGAGTATGTGCTCGCAGGCGAAAGGGATTAGATCTGGAGATAAAGTTCGGTTCCTGCACGGCGAGGATGGTAACTAATGAATTTGGATTATTGGATTTTACTGAATGGGTTCCCCAGTGAAACTGAAGGCTGTTGGAAAAAATAAGCAGCCTGTTCCAAAATAACATCTGCATTATCAGGAATTTGGCTCCCTAGCTGGCCTTGGGGCTGGTAATCAAATCTCTCCAGGACAATGTGTGAAGGACGCTCTTCCCCTCTGCCCTCTCTGTGATTTGTGTGAGCTGGATCTGGTGTACCACGGCCGCTGATGAACTTCCATCACTATCAGCGAACTGTTTTGGCTAGGAGCTGGCATCTGGCTCCACAATGCCCTGACCCTCTCGTCTCTATCTGCATCATCTGATACCCATCTCCTTATGCTAGTCTTGTCTGTTCTTCTCTGGATGGTTGTTCTAAATGAAATTTCATTATATTGTGATGGAATGACATTATATAATTCGTTGTATGATGATTAATTTCATTGTATGTATAATGACAAGTTTTTATTCTATTCTATTATTCTATTCTATTCCGCCACACATCTTAACCAATCACGTGCGGCTTCCATGAAAAAAAAACCAACAACAAAACGGCTCACTATCAGGAGCCGGCTCCCATCGTTCACTTCAAAGAGCGACCCATCACCACTGTAGAGCCATTTTGAAAGGGCCATGCCTGAAACCATTAAAATACATAAATTTTCACCAGACCTGACATGTGTGCAAAGTTTCATGAGTTTTTGAGCATGTTTAGACCTTCAAAAAAGCAATTCATTTGCCCGAATAATCAAAAGCAGAAACAATAAGGGCCTTTGCACAGGTTGTGCTGGGGCCCAAAAAATAAATATGGCATTACAGTTTAAAGAGCAGCATAAGTGTGTGAAACAGCAGCATGAGTGTATGCAGGCGTTTGCAAGAGTAGTCCAGTTATACAGCCCCACCAGAGTTCAACAGTCTTACAGCTTCAAGGAAAAAGCTTTTCCTCAGTCTGGTGGTCCTGCTATTGGTGCTCCTCAGCCTCCTGCCTCAAACCTCTGGCTGTGAGCAACCCTCATTTCTCTACATCCATCCATCCATCCATCCATCCATCCATCCATCCATTCATCTAACCCCCCTCATCTTTTCTGACTGTTTTTTTTTTTTCACTAGTTTTGCATTTGGCTAGGGTCAGTGTAAATACTGGTAGCAGGAGGTGATATCTGGACCCTACAGAGGATGCACAGGTAGTCCAAATCCTCCAGGATGGTGCATCAGTATGTGCCATTACCAGGTTTGCTGTGTCTCCCAGCACAGTCTCAAGAGAATGGAGGAGATTCCAGAAGACAGGCAGTTACTCTAAGAGAGCTGAACAGGGCCATGGAAGGCCCTTAACTCATCAGTATCTGCTCCTTTATGTGAGGACCTCACAGACCTTACGGTCTCTGGGAGGCCAACCAATCAGAAATCAGATTTCATGAGGTTGATCTGAGTGCCCAACATCCTTCCTTGGGCCCTGTGTTCACTGCCTGGCACCATGAAGCCCAATTGGCATTTGTCAGAGAATACCAGAATTGGCAGGTCCACCACTGGTGCCCTGTGCTCATGTGGCAAGAATATGCAGGCAGTACCCAACCATTCGGAGGTGGCTGTAGCTCAGGAGGTAGAGCAGGCTACCTATTGATCAGAAGGTTGGCGGTTCGATTCCAGGCTGTATGTATGTATCCTTGGACAAGATACTGAACCCCAAGTTGCTCTCCGACGCAAGCATTGGAGTGTGAATGTTTGATAATAAAAGCACTTAGCACTTTGAGTGCTCAGATAGAGTAGAAAAGCACTATATAAGAACTGGTCTTTTTACCAATAAAGCGATTCCTGGCATCTCTCTGTAGTGTAGGAAACTGAACAAGTAGAGGACAAAAGAACAAGAAGTGGCAGGCCTAAAAAAAACTCTCTACAGCAGATTAACAATACCAAAAAGTCATGTCCTTAAGTAACATACAGCAAAGTCCTGACACAGGACCTAAGAAATATATCTGGCCTTTCCATTCCTGAAACATGAGAAGACGGGCTTTACGGTCCATCATAGGAATGCATGTGCAACGACAGTCCAATCACAGGAAAGGATTGTATCGCTGTTGACCGAATGTGAGCAGAGGGAGAAGGAGTGGGGTGAAGCAGAAAAGTGAGATTTTCAAATATTTTTTAACTTGAAATAAAATGAAAATAAAATTAAAGCCGCAAGCGGCGATGAGCGGGCCCTCGCACCCGGCGCGCGTCGACCCCTGGCGCGCTCCAGCCAAGCCGCGCGTCGACCCGTGGCACGCTCCAGCCGAACCGCGCTCGGAGGTTCTCGCAGACGAGAGAGTAGCTGGCTCACCCGGCTGCTGACGGCTCAGCAGGCTAGCCGTACTTCGCGTCGATCGTCTCCCGCTTCCACTAGGTGGCGTCGGTGAGTGCCCACTAATTAATATGTCACAATGCTCTATGTAATGCCTGCAGCCATCAATGAAACTGTAATGACCATAGGATGATGAGTATCAGTGTCCTACTGATTTCCTGTTGCCACTAGGTGGCGTTATGAGTGTGAAACAAAGCTGATAGAGGGGTGTGTCCGGTCTCCCTTACCCTCCCATTAAGCCTGTGAAGTTTGAGGCAGATCGGACAATGTATGTCAGAGATGTAACAATTTGGTGCACTGTGGTATATGAGTAAAATCCCACATTTAGAGGGTTGCTACGGCAACACCGTTCAATATTCTACAAAACCATGAATATCTTTTGATGGGCTACTTGTGTAGATGATCTGGAGCCATTTTGGTGTGACTGGATGAAAAGCTGTAGTAGAAGATGATTCAAATAGCAGGCCTGAAAAATGTGAAAAATGCTGCAAAAATGACACCTTAATTAGAACATGTCAGGCTTCCTGTTGGATTTCGGCTATCGGTCCAAGAGACTTTTTTGTACGTGTTAGGATGTTACTTCAGCATGCACGATTTCAGGTACACAGACCAAGCACTGCCCTGGGGCTGATGTTTAGAACCTATCTGGGCCTGAAATGGAAAAATAGTCCAAATTCAGAGGGTTGCTACGGCAACACCGTTCAATATTCTACAAAACCATGAATATCTTTTGATGGGCTACTTGTGTGGATGATCTGGAGCCATTTTGGTCTCACTGGGTCAAATGCCCTAGGAGGAGTTGAGGCAAAAAGGCCTGAAAAAGGCGAAAAATGCTGCAAAAATGACACTTTAAAGTAAACGTGGCTGACTTCCTGTTGGGTTTGGGCTATCGGTCCAAGAGAGTTTTTTGTAGATGTTAGCATCTTACATCAGCAGGCACATTTTCAGGTACATAGAGAAAGCACAGCCCAGGGGCTGATGTTTAGAATCTCTGTGAATTTGAAATTGAAAAAAGTCCAAATTCAGAGGGTTGCCATGGCAACACCGTTCAATATTCTACAAAACCCTGAATAACTTTTGATGGGCTACTTGTGTAGATGATCTGGAGCCAATTTGGTGTCACTGGGTGAAATGCCCTAGGACAAGTTCGTTCAAATAGCAGGCGTGGAAATCGCAAAAATTGACACCTTCAATTGAAGATGGCCGACTTCCTGTAGGGTTTAGGGTATGGGTCCAAGAGACTTTTTTGTACGTCTTAGGATGTTACATGAGCATGTACATTTTCATACATGTAGATAAAACGTAGCTCCGGGGCTACTCAAAAAACTTGCTATTTTAAGATATTCCGAGCTGCCACTAGGCGGCGCTCTAACGTTTATGGACTTTATGCATATGAGTGTGTTCAGGGCAGCATGCTTATCACACCACTGAAGTTTGAGCCAGATTGGGCAAGTTGGCTTTGAGTTACAGCCATTTTTGTGTTCATGGCGAATCATCGAACTTTGCCGTCCCATAAGGGTCACGCCCTTTTGTCAAAAACTCACAGTTTTGAAAACACAGTAAGTCCAACTTCTTAAGGCTTTCCAGGTGAAATTTGAGATGGTTCTGCTAAACCACCTTGGAGCTGGACCTCCAAGTGTAAAATATGACATTTCCTGTTCCCACTAGGTGGCGCTGCGACTGATATTAAATATTGTCATATGTATGTGTTCAGGGGGGCACCCTCATCCTACTGGAGAAGTTTGATGCACATTGGATCATGTAGGTATGAATGAGAGGCAATCAAAATTTCATGGCGAATGATCAAAGTTCAAAGGGGCATAAGGACCCCTCCCCCTTGGCAAAAACTCACCATTTTCGAGATTTAGATTCCCCTGGGGGTGTAGGTTAGACAAACCAAATATGAAGATGATAACGTCTAAAACCTCTGAGTTATTAGAAAAAGTGTGAGGGCTGCAAATCGCCAAATTTGCATAATTAATTCAAAATGGCGGACTTCCTGTTGGGTTTAGGGCATGGCTCCAAGAGGATTTTTTGTGCGCCTGGACATGATATACATGTGTATGAAGTTTCATTCATGTACGTGAAACACAGCGGTGGGGCTCCAGTTTAGGGGGCGCTAGCGAGCCATTTGGGCGCGCCCTTGCCCGAGCCCATTAAAATACTTAAATTTTCACCAGGTGTGACGCATGTGCAAAGTTTCATGAGTTTTTGAATATGATAAAGCCCCCAAAAAGCCAATTCATTTGCCTGAATAATAATAATAATAATAATAATAATAATAATAATAATAATAATAAACGAAGCAATTACAATAGGGCCTTCGCACAGTTCGTGCTCGGGCCCTAATAAAAAGAAAGCTCTTGGCAGTTTGAGCACTGCAATGTGAGCATCTGTGTCCAGGTGGTCAGGAATTGCTTTGCAAACTACCACAGAGGCCCCAAAACGCCTGGTCATTTCTAATATACAAATGAAAACATTTGCAAAACTAAGGAAGCACGTCTCAAAAACTTTTTTGTACATATCCATTACAGTCCATATTTCAAGTTTATGTTGTTTTATACTGTGTTCACATTGAATTTCAGGTTCTAGTGAATCAAAATCCTGAAAAATCAAAGTCCATTTTTTGAATGTTTTGCTTTAAATTGCTCTTACATTGTCTTAAAACATAGTAAATAAAATAACTGCCAGATATTAAAAGTTGAGGTTATTATGAAAAAAAATGGGCCAAAGCAATCACTCATAGTATGATTTTTGACTATTTTACAGCCAAAAGTACAAAATAAGTCCTGTATTCAAGATCTCAAGTCTTCCTGCATTTTACCAAAGATTTACTGGTCACGAACACTCATTCTTCACAAAACAACTAGATCTCAATTTTTATTTGAATCATTCTCTTTTACAGAAATTGCATCAACTCAGTGTCCAAAAATAAACAGATAAATAATAACTTTGTACTTCTATTGCTATGGAGAGAAACTATGCTTTTATTTCAGGTTCCATTAGAACGAAATGCAAATGAACATTGTTAAATCACAGACTGACCTTATTTACTGTTCCGTGCCCATGAAACATCAATATGAAAATATTACAGCTGTTAAAAGAAGCTCCGCTGGTTTTATACCTCAGCATGAAACGGAAAATCTTACACAAAGCCTATACACGCACACATACAAACCACCAAATTAATTTTTCTTTCACAAGAAGTAACTTTAAATTAACTGCTGTACACATTTGGCGATATGTTCAGACAATAAATAAATAAAGGAACACCATGGCTTCTTCCTCATTGCATCGTCTACATCACTGACCACAGAAATAAAAGATTGTTTTCTTTTTTTTTTTTTTTTTAACCAGAATATGTTGCACCTGTTGGAAAATTACATTAATTAAAATTGAAAAACCCTTCACATTTCTGTGGGAGCAGTGAATCACTGTGGTTGTTTTCCCAGTAGCTGATTCTTCTCACTGACTGACTTTCAAGAACAGGTTCCCACCAAGTAGATGCTTCAAGTTCCCAGTGAAAGAGTTGATTACAGAGTTGCAATACAGTTAGTACAGTAAGGGTGGCTTCACGTAGTTTTTTTTTTTTTTCATTTCACACAAAACAAAATATATTGTGAGATGTTCATTACATTTTTATAATTTACAGTTTGACATCTGCAGAAGCAGGTAATCTAATCATTGACATGCTAGCTAACATCATTAAGGCATTAGCTTAGTTCAAAATAAAAAAATCTGAGGAATAGTGGAAAAAAGAGGGGAAAAAATCAGTAAACTTTAGATGGAACAATCACACAAAGCTAACTGTGTGCTACACACTTAAATAGAACACAACTAATTTATTGACAAGCTGACATTATTGGCCAACAGCCATTTGCCAGTCTATAGATATCAGCATTTATAGTGATATAAATGAAAAATTAAAAAAGCAAAGAATACACGAGGGACAAAAACTCCTCAGCCATGTTATGAGTGCTGAAGTTGCCAAAGGGCAACTTCTCTGTTTGCAGCCCATATTTGGAACCACAACCAGATGATCTAAGCAGAGTGTGCATGAGTAAATTAACAACTACACACAACAAATGTTAGGGAAATACGTAAATGGTAAATGGACTAGTTCTTATATAGTGCTTTTCTACTCTATTGGAGCACTCAAAGCACTTACACAGCCCATATAGGAATATCTGATAGGAATATAGGAATATCTGATATTTAAATGACCAAATGTCATTTACTGATCTTAAAAATACTAAATTGGCTGGGCTCTGCTAAATAATATGGAAGGATGGATGGAAGTTGTCCTCAGCTGGCAGTACTTTTCCTGTAATTTTACTGATTTATTTCTTAGAGTTTGGTTCTAGGTTTTAGACACAAGTGGTATGGATCTTACCAACCAGCAGTGGTGGACGGTAACGAAGTACAAATACTTTGTTACTGTACTTAAGTAGATTTTTCAGGTATCTGTACTTTACTTGAGTATTTATTTTTCTGACAACTTTTTACTTTTACTCCCTACATTTTTACACAAGTATCTGTACTTTCTACTTCTTACATTTTCAAAACAAGCTCATTACTTTAGGTTTAATGTGTCTGAGAAATGTTTGCATTTCCGGTCAGTGCTGGAGCCGGCTTCTGATTGCGAGTGGGTTTTTTTCTTGGAAGTCGCAAAAACAGGGCGGGAGAGATGGAACAGACACCCCACATGGTAGAGGGAGAGGCTCCTGCAACGCTTGCTTGGAGACCGGAAAGAGCCAGAGGAAGTTGTGCTTCACATAGAGGCTGCACGCCGGAATGGTGAGGAAAATAAATGACTGAAAAAGTAAAGGACAAAAAAAAGTGTGTGCAGTTTGTCACACAGTGTGTCTGCTAGCTAAAAGAACAGCTGCTGTATTTAAGGGAGAGCAAATAATGAGATAACTTCACTCAGATGGAGAAAGATGTAAGAAAGAGGTAGAAACGTCCTCCAAGGAGCTACTTTTACTTTCTTACTTTGAGTAGATTTCAGAGCCTGTACTTTTTTACTTTTACTTGAGTACAGAAGTTGAACCAGTACTTCAACTTTTACCAGAGTAGTTTTTAACACAAGTACTTGTACTTCTACTTAAGTACAGAATGTCAGTACTTTGGCCACCACTGCCAACCAGTTATGACAAACTGTTTCATTACAGGACCAGTATTTAACTATGAATCACGGTACTCTATTTTAATAAATTGGTTGGTTCAAAACTCCATCCATCCATTTTGTATTGTCAGAATTGTCCAAAATTTCACCACAAACTCACGAAGATTAATTAGTTCAAAGAATGCAACTTTAAGGATGTTTGATTATGTGCCTAAGCAAACTTTAGTTTCCTGCAGCGACCGGTACTGATGGGCGGTTACAATCAATCAATGGAACAGTTTTCAAAACACACACACACACACACACACACACACACACACACACACACACACACACACACACACACACACACACACACACACACACACACACTCAAAGGCTCACACACACGTGTCTTAAATGTATCAACACCTGAGATAGAGCATAAATTCTTGCATGCTGTTAAAAAATAGATACTTCTTTTTATTATTTTTGCTCGTAACATCCAAAATAAAGGCTTATAAATAAATACAAATAAAAGTGGAAGACTTTTTTTTGTTCCCAAAATATGATTATTTACAGCTACTCTGAACAACATATAACAAACGGACACAAAACTGCTGCTGGACCAGAATCAAGAAGCTACTGTATGATTGTCAGTATTGCAGGTTGGTACGATACTGTTGTAGATAGAGGGATTGTAGGAGACACTTGTGTACTGAATGTGCTACATACAGTGGCAGAATAGAGACAGTATTGTGGGGGCCACATTGTATGGGGGCCATAGGAGAGTCTGATGAAGACTTGAAGCTGTGGAGTAAGTGTTTACCTCAGCTGGTGATGCAGGACTAGCAGGACAGAAGATGCCAATTCCGTTCAAACAATCAATACTATGCTATTCTTCTATGGATATGGAGCCCTGTGGTTCTGTATGACAAATCATCCACAGTCTCATTCAATTTTGAGAAATAAGCAAAAAGTCCATCACAGAACAAAATATTAAAAATTTAAAGTGTATGAAATGAAACAGCTTTTTATTTAGGGTTCCTTCACCTTATTTTAAAAATTAAAACCAGTGCTTTACAGACCTCAATAAAAAGGTCACATAATGTAAAAAGTATATATTACATTTCATCTTTTATTAAAGTTATAACAATTGTTCAACAGCAATAATCCCTGAAACACAGTTTCTGATGCCTTTCTTTGACCTACATGAGCTTTGAAGTAAATCTTTGGATTCTGGACTGTTGGTCAGACAAAACAAGGTTACTGCTTGTTATTAGTACCTGTAAATGCAGACTTGGTGCTGTTACATTACATTTGGTCTACTGTACATGTCAAGATTTTTTTCCTACTTTACCAAAATGTTTTTTGATTTAATCTTACAGCCATCTCCAAATATAAATTCCTACATAAACATTTGGAGAACTGCAGGAATCCTGAACTGCAAAGTTTTTAATCCCCCCAAATGATAGACTCTCCTACCCCCAAAAATTCAATTGATAGAACACCTTCTCATGATGCCCTCAATAACTTCTATAATGGACCAAAAAACTATACACATAGTAGCAAGAATGCTACTGTGTGCTAACATTTCCACAACTCAGCAGAGCAAATTTGGTAGAAAAAAAATTGATAATATAGAGACATTAAATGATTAATAATAATAATAATAGCAGGAAACCACATTGTACTGGTCATTAACATGAATGAGTATTGCGCCGGGGGGTATCTTGGTAATGGTAACATTACCTCACAATTAAATTTATGTGAGTAAATGAGCTTTTATAAGTTTGTGACTTGAAGACCGCTGCATTTCAGGGAAAGCTTTCAGTGAAATGGAACATTAACGATGAGCGAATGCACACTAAAATCAATCAAAAGGAATTTTTAATGCATTCATATGGGAGGAAGAACACCTATCTTATGATCTGGATCCTAATTTCACAAAAATTCCTGAGACTGGGTGGGTAATATGAGCGTAATCCTGCTAAATGTCAAGAGAACACTCAGTCACACTGCCCCAGCTAACTTCTTCAGGGATGCAGTCACTGTTCACTGGTAGGGATTCACCAACTTTGGGCAGAAAGCCTGGGCTCTTCTTGCTAAGCCACAAGCTGCTAAACAGGCTGAAAAGAACAAAGTTCCAGTATTTGGAGGATGGGTAGGGGTAGGGCATTGGTCATGAAACATGTCACTGCAGTCTTGTGGGTATATATCATCAGGTTAAGAGGTTCTGATCAGGCAGGTGTCATTCTTGCAGGAGTGTCTCCCTCCAGTCAAAGGTGTGGTTTGGCCCATGTGTGAGGGGGAGGATGGGAGGGTCCACTAACTGCCACACCCCTGTGTCCCCCTGCTCCTCACAGGAGCAAAAGCCCAGGTAGGGGATCTGCGGACCAAGCAGAAAATGTATTAAAAGATAGATTCTTTCTTTCTTCTTTTCCAAAAACAGACACATGACTTGGAGAGAAGCGTCACTGTTTTCCTACATTTTCAGTTTCAAAATCAGTCATTTATCAAATAATTCAAATTTATGTTACATCAATTTGAAATAAACAAACCCTGGACAAAACTGGATTTAAATATTCAATCTCTCTGATTTGTCAGACGAGGAAATGACTGACGTCTTGGAGTGTTGGGTTTGATAGACAGATTGGGTAGTGTCATGGCGCATATATATATATATATATATATATATATATATATATATATATATATATATATATATATATGCTCAGTGTCATCCAGCAGAGAGCCACATAGTCTTTTAAAACAAAATAAAAACAAAATAACAAATGGAAATTTGTGCTGTGAGCAGTAACAACATGCATTTAACAACTACTTTTCCTTCAAGGATGACACAGCAACTGAAGACAATAAAATTAAGATACTGTCTGTATTGTACAAAATTTTTCTGTACATTAAGCTTTTATTAACAGTGCAAATATAAAAGCATATATGGCCTTTTATCAAATGTTGCATTATTTGTAGCCTGAATGCTGCTAATAATGCATATAATAAAATTGGGTTTACATAAAACTGATTTTTTAAATTCCTGTTTAATTTAAGAGAAACCAAATACTGGAAAAAGAAATGTACATATGTGTAAAGTTTGCAGTACTTTATTATTTTGAGATATCTGTTATAATTTTGGCATTTCCAGTCTTCCATGATCTTCCATAATCATGTTCAGTTTTACTGTTTTGCAGCCCCCTGGACAAACACTAAAGCCTCAGTGGCATGAGATACCTAAACTAATTTTCCTTTAATGACTGACAAAGAGAACAAGAATTATCTAAAAAGGAAGTTTAGCCTGGGAGGAACCCACAAATATGATGTTACAAATTCTAACCTTGAGAGTTTATAGTTGCTTGTTCACCAAGTCAGGTCAGAGAGGTCAAAATGAGCAAGCTGGACACTAAAACTAATGTAAAATAAATGCTTATTATTACAGAAGTAAACATTTTTTAGTTAAGCTTGATTTTTTTAGCTATACAAAGCCTGTCTGAGATAGGAGGACTTTTTTCTTTTCATCATGCATATAAACCACGTTTATTTCATGTGGAAATCCCAAATCGTGTTCTTTAGCTGACCAGTTTCAAGACTCACATATCCAAATATGCTTTATTGAGAGCTGTGCTATTCTCTGATTCTCTAAAAAGTCACGGCTTTTTGAGTCTCAATTGACTGGTTGGGTAAAATTAAAAATAGTTTTTGAGCATGAGTATTTTTTCTTTTACACAGTGGACACACCCCTGTTGTTGCACATCCAGCCACAAAAGGGATGGATGAGAGGAGGTGAGAAAACCAGATGGAAGTAATGATGGGTGGACTTAAAGGCGGCATTTATAAAAGAAAATGAAACAGATGGACCAGATCAAAGAAGATGTGCAGAGAGTGACCCGACCTTTCGGACCACTTGGATGAAGTCCTTGGCGCTCTGTGGGCTGTGGCCCTGCAGTTGGCGCGTGCAGGCTTCTAAGGAAGAAGCGTGGGCTACAATCAGCACGTTGTTTCCTACAGAGAATGAACACCCAGGAAGAATCAGCACAGCACAAGCACATGAACAAGGTAAAAGTTCATCTTTAAAAGCTCCACATTTCCAGCAATTCTGCTGTGTGCCTCTTACCAGTGTTTTTGCAGTCTGATAGGATATCTTTGGTTACTTGATAGCTCCGACTCATGTAGTTCTCATAGGACTCAGACAGAGTAAGCTTGCTGATTGGGATCAGAGGTCTGCACAGAGATAAATCAGTAAAAAATGTGTTGTAGTGGTATTAGAAACTGTAGCCAAGAAGTTTTTCTTTGTGCCTTTGAGGGGAGGCATTTGTTGGGAGTGCACTGGGGTTTGAGAGTGTTCTTTTCAGGGAAAGTAAAACTAGCTCTGGACACAGAGGAGGAAGACACCCTCTGCAGGGAAGGCGGATTGGATAAACAGACCCGCTCCAGCTCCAGAGAGCTCCAAATATTTACTGAAAATGCAGTAAATACGATACAGTGTATAGAAATGACATATACAGAGTTTCTGTAAGTGTATTACAAGTCCCCACTGATCCTTTTTACAACCCCAATTCCAAGAACTGTTGTGTAAAATGTACACACAAACAGAATGCAATGATTTGCAAATCTAATAAACCCATCATCTAACAACAGAAATTAGAAATCAAATATTTAAACGGACACATTTTTCTATTTCATGAGAAATATTAGCTCTTTTAAAATTTCATGGCAGTTAACAGATGGCACTAAAACAAACAGCTGGAGCAACATTTCACAACTAATTAAGTTAATTGGCAACAGGCCAGTAATATGATTGGGTATAAATAGAGCATCTTAGAAAGACAGATTTTCTCATAAGTAAATAGAGGCAGAGGTTCACCAATCTTCACAAAACTGTATCTAGAAATAGTGGAAAAAATTTCCATATACTTTTCTCAACATAAAATTACAAAGACTCTGAATATCTCATCGTCTACAGTACATGATATCTTCAAAAGATTCAGAGAATCTCGAAAAAATCTATGTGTGCAAGGGCCAGAAAGTAAGTATTGTATGGACGTGATTTCTGCAGGCAGCACTTAATTAATAACAGATATGATTCTTTCATGGAAATCATTGCATGAACTTAGGAACACTTCGAGAAATCATGGTCTGTGAACACGCACCAATGATGCAGGTTAAAGCATACAAAGCAGTCATCCATGAACATGATGCCACCAGCCAGCTCATTTAAAATAAACTCAAGCAAAGTGGAAAACTGTTCTGTGGTCAGACAAATTGAAATTCTGTATGAAAAACACGGACACTGCATCCCTGACTAAAGAGGAGAGAGACCATCTGACTTGTTATCAGCACTCAGTCTGCATCTCTGATGGGGCGCTTCAGTGCCTATGGAATTGGCAGCTTGCACATCAGGAAAGACAGCATCAGTGCTTAAAGGTATATACAGGTTTTAGATCAACTTATGCATCCAGATGATGACTTTTTTTAGGGAACAGCTTGCATATATAAGCAAGACAACGCTAAACTGCATACTGCATCTATTACAACAGCATGGCTTCATGGCTAGAGTCCAGATGCTGAGCAGGCCTGAGCTGACTTTTGAGCAGCTAGAATCCTCTATCAGACAGGAATGGGACAGCATTCCTCTCCCAAAAGTCCAGCAGCTGCTCTCTTCAGTTTATAGACATTTACACACTGTTGTTAAAAGTAGATGGGATGCTACACATTGGTAAAGACGGGCCAATCTGACCTTTTTTGAGACGTGCTGCTGCCACCAAATTTAAAATCCATCCATTCGCTTCCGCACATCCTGTTAAGGGTCGCGGGGGGGCTGGAGCCTATCCCAGCTGTCATAGGGCGAGAGGCAGGGTACACCCTGAACAGGTCGCCAGCCTGTTGCAGGGCCAACACAGAGGGACAGACAACCTTTCACACTCACATTCATACCTATGGGCAATTTAGATTAGCCAATTAACCTAACCCCAGTAAGTGCATGTCTTTGGAATGTGGGAGGAAACCGGAGTACCCGGAGGAAACCCACGCAAGCACGGGGAGAACATGCAAACTCCACACAGAGAGAGGGAGAGGCCTGGGCCAAGGTGGAATCGAACCCAGGTCTTCCAGATGGTATTCTAACTGTGAGGCAGCAGTGCTAACCACTACGCCACCGTGCTGCCAAATTTAAAATGAGTAAATATTTTTCTTACATTTTCTTCGTACATTTTCTCACTTTAAACATCTGATATGTCTTCTATGATCTGTTGTGAATAAATTATTTATTTTACACAGCACCCCAACTTTCAAATATTAAGGTAGCACATGCACAATATTAGCTTACTGTTTGAAACATCCGAAACAGTAGAACAAATTCTGAAGAGAAATGTGACCTAATCCTGTTTTACCTGTTCAGCTGATAGTTATCCCATTTATGTCTGTGTATGAACAATGCCAACTGGAACCTGTTGCTTTCCTACTGGTATAGATACATGTTACTTTCTCTTTATGCTGAAAGCGGGAAATAATTAAACTCCTCTGTATGGTCTCTAATGTCTGAGCCACCACACAATTAGCGTTGTAGTGGTTGTACAGCAACAAAATCCTTCTAGAAGCAAGTCTTGCTGCTTGGCAGCCATCTTGAGACCTGTTTGCATCACCTGTAAGTTGTGTCGACATTAAAGTGGACAGCAGCCAGGTCAGTAGGAGGTATCCATGCAGGCAGGGAGCTCCCAGACACCCACTTGGTCCATTCAAAAAGCCCTGGTTCCACTCGCACCTTCAGCTTACCATCCTGCTGTAGACCTGTTTACACAAACCAAAGCACATAAATAAAAAAGAACCTTCTCACTGTGTCATTGTGACAGCTGTGGGTACAGGCCAGACTATTTTTTACCTTTCAGGATGTTCTGTGCAGTCTGAACACATCGCAGAGCAGGAGAGCAGTACACAAAGTCTATCACTGTGTTGCTCTCTAATAAGGCTTCACCTGGAAAATGAAGCACATTTGCATTCCATAAACAAAATGTCAGACTGCACATTAGCAGCAGGTATTGTAGGTCTACATGGCCACGTACCCACAAGTCGAGCCTGTGTAGATCCAAACACAGTGATAGGAGAATCCATGTCATAGTCTCTCTGTCCTCCCCACAGAGGCAGACTAGGAGGCATGTTTAGGTTGGAACGTATGTATCTACCTGCAGAGCCAGGAAGAGGCCAGTTAAAAAAAAACTGCTGCATGTTGCTGCATGTCAAAGCCTCACTGTGAGAATATGGAGTAAGTTTGTTTCTTGTGATTGAAGACGTGACTGGTTTAATTGACATGTTTACACACTCACCTTTACTATCTGAGCAGAGGGCGAGCCAGTGTTTGCCAAAGACCACATCCATCCTCTCACCATGGCGGCAGACAAAAAGAGTGCGCTTAGGTTGCCGGGAGTGACTACCGCTGATCCTCAGGACCTGCTGAAAATGCAAACCTTCTGTAAGTTACGGGGCTTTCACAGCATAAATAATAAATAAATAATAACAGCCAATATAGCATTTTCAAAGGTAGAGTAAAACTAATTAAGAGACATGAAAAACTACCTGCACTGGATGACAGATGAGGCTGAGTGATGGTGTGTCTCCAGGGCTTGTGCTATCAGGCCGTCGGCTGTCCAACAGGCCATCAAACATGCCTCTCTCTTTACTGCTCTTGTCACTGGGCCCACAGCTGAAGAATGAATGGGAGCTGTGGTTGATGGAAAAACAGACATCAGGTATACAGCAAAAATTAGAGGTTCTTCCTCCTAACATTAATAAAATATTTCCTAGATAATTTTTGACTAATCAAAAAATTGTAGGATAATGTGCCATGCCACAAAGCTCATCATCTCAAACTGATTTCTTGAACATGACATTGAGTTTAGTGTACTCAAATGGCCTCCACAGTCACCCAATAGTCAGTCCAACAGAGCACCTTGGGGATTTGGTGTTACATGATGCTGTCATGCCAATAAAATCTCTGAGTAATGTTTGCAGTACCTTGTTAAATCTGTGCAGTTCTGAAGACAAAAACAGGTCCAACCTGGGACTAACAAGGTCCCTGACAAAGTGTCCAGTGAGTATATTTATGATATTTGTTTTAAATAAAATGAAACAAACTTGTTTCGGGACTGATTAAGAGAAATTTTAAATGTTATTGCTTTAAAAACAGATTGTTTATACTACCAATTGTGAAAGCACAGCTTTTATTGTTTAATGTTGCCATACTGAGATATTGAAGATCCTGCCAATGCTTTTGGTTAGCTGCTGATGCACTGTGCAAGGTGTACATTTATCAGACTAATGTTTATGTTAATAAATATTTCAGCAGCAAGCGAGACAGTGTGCAGGAATTCCATGTGTGCTGTGCTCACGCATGAAACACCCAGGTGTCGGACTCGTCGGCCAGGCTGATGTAGTTCTCAGGCAGCAGGCCAGATAGCCCAGTGGCCAGTGAGGTCCCATACACCCAGCCCTCACTGGTGCTATTCTGATCCACAGGAGACATAAAGACGAAATCCCCAGGAACCAGCTCCAGTTCATCATCGTTCTGTGGCATGTAGGGGTACATCACCCGCAGGGTCTGCATGTGACAATCAGTTAGTCACTGGCAATTAGAACATACTATCATATGTCTCTATGGTTTGGTGCCTTTCTTAACAGCTGTGTGCAATCCTGAAACATCCAGATTTCAGTCTGAATATTAGCTACCTCATGGTTAGCAAAACGAATGTCCCGGGAGAACAGAACAGCCAACCAGTCGCATCCCAGCTTCACTTCAATGCCCTTAGCTAGTTTCTCCAGTGAGGGGAGGTGATCACTAGGAAAATTGTAGGCTAGAGTGACATGGAGCTGCTTCTTGTGAGGCTCTACATGGACTTCTGAATGAGAGAGAGAGGGAGAGGGAGAGAGACTGGTTTTAGACAGAATGTGCACTTTTCTTCTTTTATATTTTAAGAAATCTGTCAGTCATTTCTTTAATGAGGATCTCTACATGCTCTATTCAGAGCCTTTGCAATACAACCAAAATATAACAGAGCAATAGCACCAATGCTACAGCTCTAATAAGATTTGGCACTTAGCTTCTTGAAATGCTGTTGGCACGTCACTCCTATTTTTGCCTGTTTAAAAACATTTACCGTGACAGAATGAGTGAGGGCTTTAATAACCTATTATGAACGCCGTTTGCACCAATCACTGACTATGACTGGTGGAAAACAAAGCCAGTCAACACATTACTTGGTGACAACCGTGAAGTGATGCTGACAGTGATGAAGATAGCTTGTGAAAGATGGGATGGTCTGAAACGAACATGCAGCTAACATCTTAAATATCAAAGGGCACTGCCCCCCTCCCCTTTCGTTTCGTTTCCTTTCCTTCTTCTTTAACCCTTCTCCCCTCCTTTTGGTAATCTGCCCCTCCCAGCCTGTCAGCGCTGGCATTGCAAAAAATACATGGATACTAATGCAAATAAATTAATTAATTAAAAGAGAAAAAGGCTAATGGAGCTCCTCTTGGCAAAGTAAATGTGTTTGGCACAACAAAGCATTCAGCCCATAACTCTGCTTGCTACAGCTGACAGACATGACAGGGAAAAAAAGGGCATTGTAGGTAAAAAAAAAAGCATGCCAAATAGCCCTTAGGTTTATAGTTCCTACCTGCCTTCCTGACAGCCTCTGCAGCAAAGTCAGCTGCAAACTGCTTGAGGATGTCGGCCACCTGCTCCTCCACGAAAAGACCAATGAAGTTGGAAGATGTGTAGAGCTCTAAAGGCAGCGGGCTGGGAAATCTACCCCGCCACTGCTGTACGGTGGCCTGGAGGGCCTCACACAGAGCTTCTACTTTGTGGTCGGCACACTGTGTAGGGAAGAGGAGATAAGAGTTCCGAGTTTGTTGCCACACTCCTGTGTGGGTTGTGTGCAATATTGTTTCAATTTCTAGTTAACTATGCACATTTATGTAGTCTTTGGAATACAACAATAATGTTGCTCATTAAAAGTGTCTGTTGTATCATCATCTGAAAATTTTTGAATATCAGTGTCCAATAAACACAAGCTGAGTGACAGTACACTGAAAATAGCCTTTAGAGTTTTTCACCACTAATATCACCATGAAAGTGGGGTTTCCTGTTATTTTGAAGGTTAACTCCTTATGTGGCTTCCTGCGGTTTTACTTCCCTCCTTTGTCGTTTTCCCACCATTGTTTTTGCCTTAACAGAGTTCACTTGTGTCTTATTATCCCTCTCCCTAGTGTGTATTCAGCTATTAGGTACTTGTTTCGAATCCTAAATGCAGAACCTTTTGTGAGATTTTGAATCTAAATTTTTTCACTGGCTCAACCTTAAGAACTTTTCCATTAAAGATTCAGTGGTATCCCATCGCTTTGCAGCACAGAGTTGGTTGTGAGTAGACACTGCAGGCTCTGACTGCTGTGGCAACCATCACATGTATTTCCCAACCCTATTAACACTGTTGATGCTTATGTTCAATTTCAGTGAATAGCCAAAGCTTACCATAAACTATTCATATAAGCTTGTTGGTCAGTGATAGATCTTTTGCATTTTGCAATGGACACATAATGAACTACAGGGATGAAGAATTCAGATGTTAATGGATACACACAACCTTGGAACTTGTAATTGAAACCAACGTAAACATTAATTCAAGTTCAGTTGAACTCACCATGAAGAACTGGCAGAGAGTAATATGGGGGAAAATGTTGTGGGCTTTGTTTTTGCCACAGGTGACCCGGCTCTGCTGCCAGAAGTGGGACAGCTGGTTCTGGAGTGGCCCACTAGGTCGAAGATAGAGAACATACTCCCTGGGCAGAGGGTCGTCCAGGAACGGGTCATCCACATGTGAAAACAGCCTGTGTGTGAGGTGGGAAAGTCTCACATCATGTTGGCATGACATGCAATATCTTTACTTTCTGTTTGAAGAAATGATTTGTGGCACAAATGAAACCATTAAAAAAGAAGTGGAAATACACAGATCTGAAAGCAGATTATTTCAGCTGTGTAGCCAGATTACTGCAGGAGCCCCATAGCTCATTTCTAAGGGGAACATTTCCTGTTTAGAGCTGGGATTCTGGGACATAAAAAGCTCCTCCTTGTCTACTTGTTGGCTCGTAATGCTTTTTTTTTGGCTGAATAAACTCCTTGGCCTTTATGCAACATTTCAAGAAATTTAATTTTCTATAGAGTAATGTATCGGAACTGCCAAATACCGTCATATAAATGCAGCCCTCCACATACAAATTTTAAAAGGCCAGAGCCAGTGTTTATTGCTATTCATGATCTGAACATGGTGTTTGAGGCCAAAGACAGCTTGAACAGGTCTACTGCACTTAAAGTGGATTTTTTCTGCACATGTTCAGTTACATATTTTTATTCTTAGAGTCTAATACAGCAGCTTTGCAGGCTACACAGCTAAATAGTCCTTATTTATAGTGGTATGCAAAAGTTTGGGCACCCCTGATAATTTTCAGGATTTTCCTTTATAAGTCATTGGTTGTTCGGATCAGCAATTTCAGTTAAATATATCATATAGCCGATGAACACAGTGATATTTGAGAAGTGAAATGAAGTTTATAGGATTTAAAGAAAGTGTGCAATAATTATTTAATTAGTTTAAATAATTATAATAAATAATAATTACGCAGGTGCATAAGTTTGGGCAGCCTTGTCGTTTTATTGATTTGAATACCTTCAGCACTAATTATTGGAAGAAAAAAATTGTTTTGTATACTCATTGACCCTTGACCTACATACACAGATGAATCCAATTATAAGAAAGGGTTAAAGTGGCCAATTGCCAGTGTTTTTCCTCTTTGTATCTTCTATGAAGAGTGGCAACATGGGAGCCTCAAAACAACACTCAGCTCTCAAAACAAGATTGTTCAACATCATGGTTTAGGGGAAGGATGTAAAAAGCTCTCTCAGAGATTTCAGCTGTCAGTTTATGTTGTGAGGAACATAGTGGGGAAATGGAAGACCACAGGCACAGTTCTAGTTAAGGCCCGAAGTGGCAGGCCAAGAAAAATCTCAGATAGGCAGAGGCGAAGGATGGTGAGAACAGTCATATTCAACCCACAGAGCAGCTCCAAAGACCTACAACCTCATATTGCTGCAGATGGTGTCACTGTGCATCGTTCAACTATTCAGTGCACTTGGCACAAGGAGAGGCTGTATGGGAGAGTAAGTCAGAAGAAGCCTTTTCTGCACACACACCACAGAGTCGTTGAGTTATGCTAAAGCACATTTGAAGCCAGCTTCATTTTGGAATAAGGTGCTGTGGACTGATTAAACTAAAATTGAGTTATTTGGACATAACAAGGGGTGGTATGCATGGCGGGAAAGGAACACAGCACTCCAAGACAAACACTTGGTACCCACAGTAAAATTTGGTGGTGGTTCCATCGTGCTGTGGGGTTGTGTGGCCAGAGCAGGTACTGGGAATCTTGTTAAAGTTGAGGGTCGCATGGATTCCAGTTAATATGAGCAGAATCTTGAGAAAATTGTTCAAGAATCAGTGACAAAGTTGAAGTTGCGCCGGGGCTGGATACTTCAACAAGACAACGACCCTAAACACTGCTCCAAATCTACTAAGGCACTCATGCAGAGGAACAAGTACAACGTTCTGGAATGGCCATCTCAGTCCCCAGACCTGAATATTATTGAAAATCTGTGGTGTGATTAAAGAGGGCTGTCCATGCTCGGAAACCCTCAAACCTGACTGAACTGGAGATGTTTTGGAAAGAAGAATGGTCCAAAATACCTTCAACCAGAATCCAGAATCTCATTGGAAGCTATAGGAAGCATTTAGAGGCTGTTATTTCTGCAAACGAGGATCTACTAAATATTGATGTCATTTTTCTGTTGGGGTGCCCAAACTTATGCACCTGCCTAATTTTGTTTAAATAATTATTGCACACTTTCTGTAAATCCTATAAACATAATTTCACTTCTCAAATATCACTGTGTTCATCTGCTATATGATATATTTTAATCACTGTTTTTTTATTTATTAAAGTTTTTTTCCTTTATACATGCAAATAAAAGCCAGTAGATACAAAGCAGTGAAATATATGATAACAACACTCAAACACAACCATAAAAAGAAGGAAAAGAAAAAAAAATTCAGCAAAATAATCCCTACAAAGTAACCCCATTCAGTCCTACCCAGGTCACTGCCCTTGGTCTGCACGCTTCATTTTTACCCCTGACAGGAGCGAAGCCCATATTAATAAAAATGAATTCACCTCAAATATTATTGTATATTTTGAAATGCGTCAAGAAAGGGGCCCCATATTTTTTAAAATTTCACAGTAGAGTGCTAAAAAGAACATTTTATTTTTTCCAGTTTTAAGCATGACATGAGGTCATATAACCACTGTTTGTGTGTTGGAGGAGTAGTACCCTTCCATCTGATTAGGATTGCACACCTCGCTAAGAGAGAACAAAACAACAACACCTGTCTTTTAGAGACTGACAAGGGTAACTCCTCATCACTAATGCCGAAACGAGCTCTATGATATATTTAACTGAAATTGCTGATCCAAACAACCAATTATTTATAAAGAAAAATCAAGAAAATTATCAGGGGTGCCCAAACTTTTGCATACCACTGTATCTTAATGGGCCTTGGTGCAGCCTCCCAGTTCATCCTGTTTAAAACAACCTGTTTTAGCTGCTCTCCCTTTAAGCTTTCTTCTGATCCCCTGACCCTCGAAAACACTGTGCTCTAACTGCAGGTGGGTGTGACTTCTGCCATCACAGCCAAATATGTGTGTCTGACATGACCATATTAGGGATATGCTCTCCCTACTGCATCAAACATAGCCAAAAGTAGAAAAAACTGTCTGAAACAGAGCGTTTGGAGCAGTCTGACATCTGAGCTTTTGGCTCACAGGGGTAGTTTTAATTATCTGTAAATACAGTCACAAGAAAGCTTTCGTGTTTTCTGCTCCAGCCACTTGGAATCCTGTATGAATGCAAAGGAATTAAGAAAAGATGAATGTAATTTAAGATGAACTGTACTTTGTCTTTGCAGCAGTAAAGGACAGAAACAGCAGACGGCTCTGTCTTTGACTTAGCACTAAGCCGACTTTTATCCTTAACGAACCTGGGCTTGTGAGTATGTATGTATGTACGCTGTATAAAAATCCTTTATTTCACAAAAGGCACAAAACTCATAACTGCATTCAAAATTCAGTGAACTGTCTGATAAAATCAAACTTCTACAGCAGAGGGCAGTATAAGATACATTTCCCCCCCTGCCTTCTGATGTGTCCTGTACACAGTATATGAATGTGCTGTGTATACATTTGTTCAAACCTACCAGTCACATGCTGCTTGTACACTCCGACCTCCAGTTGACACCAGAGCTTTGAGTCTGTAAAAGAGCAGAAGAGAGAAATAAAAATGAAATGTAGGTATCCAAGAAAGCATTCATCCATACTGTGAAATGCATGCACCGATTACTACAAAGTACACTGCAGCAGTAAGAAACTGAGAGAAAGTGCTTCTCTACTCTGCATCTGAATGAGTTAAGCAGCAGTGAGGGACAAGCTGATCTTGTTCGTGTCCTAAGGAGTTTTCTGGCAGCAACTGGCAAAAAATAAACAAAGAAACAAAAGAAAGAAAAAAGTATTTTGAATCCACACCTACCGTATTTTCTGGAGTATAAGTCGCACTTTTTTTCATAGTTTGGCTGGGGGTGCGACCTATACTCCGGAGCGACGTATATGTGACATTTATAACACATGAACCAAAATACTCCAGCCACTTGACATCTCCGTGAACCGGAGCTTTAAGGCAGTCTTGCGTAACCTGAGGGCGCAGTGGATGATGGATGGAGAGCACAGCTTAACGGCAACTGGGAGAATGCGCCACCCAACTTTCCTGGAAGTCATTGGATGGATCAAGAAAACATGGGCTTCAGTGACAAACCATCCTGTTGGGATTCAGAAAGGCTGGAATAATTGGAACTGCAGCTGACGACGAGTCTGACTAACGCGACACAGAAGAGGAAGCGGCGCTTCGTCTACGGAGTGTACGGAATTGTTTAGAAGTGACACTGAGGATGAAGAATTCAATGGATTGATGGTTTGGTTAACTTGTTAGTATGTTCTTTATGCTATGGTTATCTGAATAACTTAATGTTACGTTAACATACCGAACACGTGTTCGTTGTGCGTCATGTAGCTGAATGTGTTACGTTAGCATGACGTAGGGCTAACCGTGTTCGTCCTGTTCTTTAATCCATTATTATTTTAAATTGCCGTTCAAGATGGAATTTCTGCTCTGGGTCTCGGATTCTAGCAACCCCCCCCCCAAAAAAGTGCGACTTATAGTCCGGTGCGACCTATATATGTTTTTTTCTTCTTTATTATGCATTTTTTGGCTGGTGCGACCTATACTCCGGAGCGACGTGTAGTCCGAAAAATACGGTATGTGGAAACTTTGCAAAGGGATGCACATGAGGGCTCTAAAAGTAAAACGAAATAATATAGAAAAGTCTCAAAGTTGTTGATTGTTCCCAACTGCGACTGGAGTTTTGTACAAACAATGTCAGTGGAAAAAAAAACTGGTGAATTATTCAGGTTTTCCGAGTTTGACGGGCTCAGTAAACATCTAAACAGAAATGCAGCAACTGTTGACTCAGACAAACATTACAGGGTCAAACGTACAGTTTGGAGCTATAGCATTTCTCTCTCACTAATTTCTGCTTTTGGTAGTGGTCAAAACAGCAAATTATATTTTTGTCATTAATAAAAAAAGGTAAATAGCTTTTGTTCTGTACTTTATGCATTTGAGCAACTGCTCTTGTCATAAAAGTGTATTTACTTTAAAGTGGACCTATTATGCTTTTCTTTATTTTCTGTGTCAGACATACATGGTTGCAATGGTGCATGCTCACCTTAAACATGCTGCTGTTTTTCCTGTTTGCTAGAGGCAGCCAATAAGAACAAAGCTGGCTTAAAGGGAAGGGAAGGAACCCGTATATGAAAAATAAGGATTGTTTTGAACTGGGACTCTAGTAGAAACCACGATAAAAGAAAGCTACAGGGCTGGAAATGAACATAGTAGATGCCCTTTAACAAGTTTAAATAATATGGTTTCTGATGTACATTTATATTTGGCACATAGGCTACACTTTTTTTCGTGTCCCATGACTAATAAAAATCCAAGTTACATATTTTTGTTTTCAAGTTACTTGAAAGGACATATTTGAACAGGGTAGTTTTATGATACTTTCCGCTCCTACCGTTTGTTATAAATGTCACTGTGTATAAGTGACTAATTGTATATTTCTGTCACACCAAGAATTGAAAAAGACAAAATGTGAGTAAAGCACAAATGAGACGCCAACACGGATCACAAGTCAGAGGAAGTGTCAGTTCCTCACAAGACCTTAACGGCAACATGGAAGATGATAGCAGAGTGTGTAGGATGACATTAACGCCTTTCACTTAAAGTGTGAACACACCACACAGGGCTGACTCCTCTTTACAATAAACTGAGACTCTAGATTTACTTGTAAAAGTGTTACTCACCCATTTGAGTGGGGTTATAGAGGCATTGTTTGTACTATGTTCTATGTTTTCTGCCTTGTAATTCAAAGGGAAAATACCCCCCCAAAACAGGCTGCAGCTAATGGTGAGGACGTGTCCTCAGCATGTTATTGACTGTGGCAGTAAAACAAGTTTTCATTTGGGATGTGCTGTGATGTGCAGTGCATTATTCAAGATGAAAGATCCACTTAAAGAAACAGAGCGAACTGAAAGGGACTCTTTCACGCCTCCAGCCTTACCTCGCAACACCTGGAGGTAAAGCTGATAAGAAAGAGAAACAGCAGCACATCAGATTATTCATATTAGAGCCACAGAATCTAATTAGCCACCACTCAGGTCATAAGAACCTGTACATGCTAATGTACAGGTTCTTATGACCTCTCCGGGGAATCAGCAGCTTATTCAGCATGCAACAAGCTATTGTTCCTGTGGGATGGGATGGGTGGAGGTGTGTTTTTTGGTTTTACCACTCACAAATTCACTACACTGTAAATTTGGCTCTGAAAAGAAGACAGACATAAACAGCAGCTAGTTAGGGAAAGCAGACATTCACCCTGCATATTCAACTTAAGTTTGTGAGGTGGCCAATAACCAGACTCCAGATGAATGTCAAAGCTGTCCTGAGTCTGGAGATTTTGTGGATTAGCAACTTCTAAAATGTTCTCAACTTTTTACTGTGAGGTAGAGGTGTTTTCACCTCTACCATGAGTTGATCATGACAGCACTCAAGATTGTACCATTAGTAAAACCCCAAACATGTGTAACTTTTATTGTTGTATACACACACACACAAGGTGGAAAATAAGCTTAAACCTTATTTTGGAAATGTTTACAAAGCATTTAAAAAAATGTTTTTAAATACATGCAGATCTAACATTATGGTGTCCACTGAAATTTAATACAGGTTTTGTATTTTTGTATTTCAACTGCTTTTATTTTATGGATTCAGAATTTATTCTATTTAAGCTGAAACAGAGTTTGAAATAGACTTCACTTTAGAGAAGACAGGACAAATATTAACATAACATAAGGGGAAGGGGAAGAAGAAAAAAAGCAACTTCCCCACAGTGAGCTCAAAAAGCAGCAGTTGATAGCACAGCAGATGCATTTGGCTGCTTGGGTTTTATGAAGCTGCATGTGTCCCACAGGTAAAGACCTACATATCATTGCACGTGTGTGTGTGTGTGTGTCAGAGGAGAGCAAAGAAGGAAGAGAGAGCGAGGAGCAGCGGCTGAAGGAAGCTGTTTAAGGAAGGGCCTTAAACCACTTCAACATACACCCCCATAGACAAACAGTACATCAAGCCAGGAGTGGATGACATAAAAGAAGCTTCACCACATGCTAACACCTTGGTGACATTTAGTGTTAATGAAGATATGAATTGTGACTGAGACGCATCAAGCTTTCACAACCATGAGAGTGAACTAGAAATGAGAAGTGGAACCTATGACACAGTTGCTATTCAGTTTGATGACAGTCAGTGTACACTGTTAAGTAGGCACACTGTCATGTCAAGTAGATATGCAAATTAAAATCTACTTTGTATATATAACAAATATGAAACAGTCAACTATACATGCAGACCACACATAACTAATGTTCCATTATGTAGCTACTGCATATCAGTAGGCACGCACTGATAAATTTGACCTCGGAAATATGCTATCATGGTAGCCTTATAAAGTCTTTCATAGTCAGAACTGGAAACATGAGACAATTTTTCCTGGTTCTTTGTCATGACAAATATGCAGTCACAAAGACTTTTAGAAATGAATTTTAAAGGCACTGATAAGCATAATCTCATGAAATGCAGTAGAAAAGGAACCAAATGCAGACTGCTGAGATGGACTAAATGAAAAGCAACCCTGTATTATGGCTGCAGCAAAATGCACTAGGAGAAAACAAGGCTGGAACACAGTATGGCACAACAGAAAACACACCAAGCAAACTGAAGCTTTAAATACAAACAGGAGGCAAGCAGGATGAATGGAAACATAAGGGTAACAGGATACAGTTGAACAGCGAAGTAAAACTAAAGCCAAAGCACGAGACAAAGAACTCACAAAATAAAACAGGAAGTACCTAACTAGACACAGAGACAAGACACTAGCAGTCAATGACAGAAATCTGTCGCAGCGACACAGAACTTTAATGCTGCTCATGTGGATGAAACTCTCTGCTTACATGGAGACACCTGAGCGCTGCAGGGTTTAAACGAAGTATCGAAGCAACAAATTTGTGTAGAGGATTTTTTATAATCAAATTATTTGTGTAACTCAAAGAATAGTTGCAGCCCTACACTAATGTAATGTTAGTCTGATAATCAGACTTTACCCAGTGCTACTTGTCATTCATTATATTACAGAGATATTAACATATCATGTGTGGTTACAGTTTTTTACAAATAAAACCTTCATTGTGTAGTACTTCCAAAATACACAAAAGCCAAAACGGATTTTTGCTATATCACAGTTAAGGTAAATGTTTGCAGCTCTAATACAGGCTTCATTTTGTTTAATTTTTTTGTATTGAATCCATCTGGAGTCAAGTGCCTGACCGATTAGCTGTCTGTAAAACAGTTTCAGGGTGGCTGTGTCTCAGGAGGTAGAGCAGGTCACCTACCAATCGGAAGGTTGGTGGTTCGATTCCTGGCTGCTTCAGGCTGCATGCCAAAGTATCCTTGGGCAAGATACTGAACCCCAAGTTGCTCTCTGATGCAAGCGTTTGAGTATGAATGTGTGTGAAAGGTAGACAGTAAGCACCTAGCTTAATTACAGATGGAAGTGCTGGTGTGAATGGGTGAATGCAAACATGTTGTAGAAAGCGCTTTGAGTGCTCAGAGTAGAAAAGCACTATATAAGAACTAGACCATTTATCGGCATTTATAACGACTGATAAATGAAAGAAGTAGGAGAAGCACCCTTCAGTCATGTTATGTTTCATAGTTTGCCCACAGAGGGAACACTGCAACTTCTCTCTTGGCAAAACAGACACAGCCATTAGCACCCGTAAGTGGTCATTCGGTACCAAGGGGATTTATGTGTAGTTTTATGATTTATGACAAAACATTCACTTTGACTTGATTAATATGCCTAGCCCTTGAACTAAACAGTCATATTTGTCATTTGTTCCTCTACTCCAAAACAAGCATTATTTAAATGACATTTATTTTTGATGTAGGTCTGTCTTTAGGTTGTACAACCTCTAGGTTGTAACCATCATTCATCTTGATAAACTTTTAAAACCTGTTTTTTTTTTTTTTTTTCCCCACACACTGAAGTACTATAATAGCACTAACAAGCTCTACACTATGACAATAGGGTTCTTTCTTTGTTTCCCCACCTACTATAGTTATACTGATAACCGGTCAAAGGGCAGACGTTGTACATAGGACCAGTAAGCTAAAGTAACAAACAGAGCATTCCATCCAATTAACCTGCCACTGTTTTATCAGCTTTATTTGGGTGGTAAAAAAAACAGAAATGACAAATTTAGCAGAGGTAAATAAAAAGGCCAGGGGTTATAATTAACCTTTTGGTCACTCAGTTTTGAAATAGCTGTAACATCTGTTCAAGTATAGAGGTCACTCACTTTTGAGAAAAAAACCTCTCATGAACTTGTTTTTTTCTATTATATCTAGATCAAATGAGCTTTAAGTTCAAAAGAATTACACAAAAAAAGATAAAAACAGGATTTCCCTCAGTATGACTCCACAGTTACAGTCTAAAGCATTGGTTTGAAAGTAAAGCAGTGATTTAAAGCGTTATTTAGTCAAATGTGTGAAGAATATTTGAATGACTATGAGGACTTCTGCTCAATGAACAGATGAGTCATGACTGGGTATTTGTGGCTTGCCTGGCCCCTGTTATGTCGGGGAAAGGCAAGGGTAAAGCATTAAATATCAAGACCCTTGCAATGTGGTGGCACGGGTGACACAATTTGCATAGCCTGTGCTGCATCAAACCACGATGACTTTCAGAACTCATATGAGATCCTCCAACATCATAACTACAGTGCTGTGAAAACATATTTGCCTCCTTCCTGATTTCTTAGTTTTTGTTGCATATTTGTCACATTTAAATGTTTCAGGTCACTGAACCAATTTTTAGAAGACAAAGATAACCTGAGTAAACACAAAATCCATCCATCCATTCATTTTCTTCCGCTTATCCGGGGCCGGGTCGCAGGGGCAGGAGCCTAAGCAGAGAAGCCCAGGCTTCTCTCTCCCCAGCCACCTCCTCTAGCTCATCCGGGGGGACCCCAAGACGTTCCCATGCCAGCTGAGAGATATAATCTCTCCAGCGTGTCCTTGGTCTGCCGCGGGGCCTCCTCCCGGTGGGACATGCCCGGAACACCTCACCCAAGAGGCAGCCAGGAGGCATCCTAAGCAGATGCCCGAGCCACCTCAACTGGCTCCTTTCGATGTGGAGGAGCAGCGGCTCTACTCTGAGCCCCTCCCGGATAGCTGCACTCCTCACCCTATCTCTAAGGGAGAGACCAGCCACCCTTCGAAGGAAACTCATTTCTGCCGCTTGTATTCGCGATCTTATTCTTTCGGTCTCTACCCAAAGCTCGTGGCCATAGGTGAGGGTAGGAACGTAGATCGAACGGTAAATCGAGAGCTTCGCTTTTACACTAAGCTCCCTCTTCACCACGACAGACTGGTGCAGCGTCCGCATCACTGCAGAAGCAGCCCCGATCCATCTGTCGATCTCCCGCTCCCTTCTCCCGTCACTCGTGAACAAGACCCCGAGATACTTGAACTCCTCCACTTGGGGCAAGAACTCATTCCTGAGCCAGAGAGGGCACGCCACCCTTTTCCGGCTGAGGACCATGGCCTCAGACTTAGAGGTGCTGATTCTCATGCCGGCCCTTCACACTCGGCTGCGAACCGTTCCACTGCGAGCTGGAGGCCACCCCCTGATGAAGCCAACAGGACCGCATCATCTGCAAAGAGCAGAGATGAGACTCTGAGGTCACCAAGGAAGAAGCCTTCCGCCACCTGGCTACGCCTAGAAATTCTGTCCATAAAAGTTGTGAACAGAATCGGTGACAAAGGGCAGCCCTGGCGGAGTCCAACACCCACAGGAAACGAATCCGTCTTTTTACCGGCTATATGGACCAAGCTCTCACTGCGGTTGTACAGAGACTGAATGGCCCACAACAATGGGCCAGACACTCCATACTCCTGCAGGACCTCCCAGAGGATACCCTGAGGGACACGGTCGAATGCCTTCTCCAAGTCCACAAAGCACATGTAGACTGGTTGGGCAAACTCCCATGTGCACTTGAATATCCTTGAGAGGATAAAGAGCTGGTCCAGCGTTCTGCGACCAGGACGAAAACCACATTGTTCCTCCTGGATCCGAGGTTCGACTAACAGACGGACCCTCCTTTCCTGCACCCTGGCATAGGCCTTACCGGGGAGCCTGAGGAGTGTGATCCCCCGAAAGTTGGAGCACACCCTCCGGTCTCCCTTCTTAAAGATGGGGACGACGACCCCGGTCTGCCAATCCAGTGGCACTGCCCCAGATCTCCACGCGATATTGCAGAGGCGTGTCAACCAAGACAGCCCTACAACATCCAGAGCCTTCAGGAACTCAGGGCGAATCTCGTCCACCCCAGGGGCCTTGCCACCAAAGAGTTGTTTAACTGCCTCAGTGACCTCACCCCCAGTGATTGCCAGGTCATCCCCCTCGTCCCCAGACTCTGCTTCCACTACAGAAGGTGTGTCAGTGGGATTCAGGAGGTCCTCGAGCTATTCCTTCCACCGCCCGACTATAGCTTCAGTTGAAGTCAGCAGCACCCCACTCGCACTATAAACCATGTGAGTGGAGCACTGCTTTCCCCTACTGAGTCGCATGACGGTTTGCCAGAATCGCTTCGATGCCGTCCGAAAGTCTTGTTCCATAGCCTCACTGAACTCCTCCCACACCCGAGTTTTTGCGTCGGCCACTGCCCGAGCTGCGTTCCGCTTGGCCTGTCGATAACTGTCAGCTGCCTCCGGAGTCCCACAGGCTAACCAAGCCTGATAGGACTCTTTCTTCAGCTTGATGGCTCCCTTCACCTCCGGTGACCACCATCTGGTTCAGGGGTTACCACCACGACAGGCACCAACCACCTTGCAGCCACAGCTCTGAGCAGCAGCCTCAACAATGGAGGTGCGGAACATGGTCCATTCAGACTCAATGTCCTCAGCCTCCCTCGGAATGCTGTCGAAGTTCTGCTGGAGGTGGGAGTTGAAGATCTCCCGGACTGGGGCTTCTGCCAGGCGTTCCCAGCACACTCTCACAATACGTTTAGGTGCACCAGGTCTGTCCAGCATCTTCCCCCGCCACCTGATCCAACTCACCACCAGGTGGTGATCAGTTGACAGCTCAGCTCCTCTCTTCACCCGGGTGTCCAAAACATACGGCCACAGATATGATGATACGATTACAAAATCGATCATCAACCTGCGACCTAGGGTGTCCTGGTGCCATGTGCACTTATGGACATCCTTATGTTCGAACATGGTGTTTGTTATGGACAAACTGTGGTTTACACAGAAGTCCAATAACAAGACCCCATTCGGGTTCAGATCGGGCAGGCCGTTCCTCCCAATCACGCCCCTCCAGGTCTCACTGTCATTGCCCACGTGAGCGTTGAAGTCTCCCAGCAAGACTATGGAGTCACCAGATGGAGCACTCTCCAGCACCCCACCCAGTGACTCCAAAAAGGGTGGGTACTCTGAACTGTCATTCGGTGCATAAGCACAAACAACAGTCAGGACCCGTTCCCCAGCCCGTAGGTGCAGGGAAACAACCCTCTCGTCCACCGGTGAAAACTCCGACGTACAGGCAGCAAGCCGGGGGGATACAAGAATACCTACCCCAGCTCGCCGCCTCTCACCGAGGGCAACTCCAGACTGGAACAGAGTCCAGCCCTTCTCCAGGAGACTGGTTCCAGAGCCCAGGCCATGCGTTGAGGTGAGCCCAACTATATCTAGCTGGTATCTCTCAACCTCACGCACTAGCTCAGGCTCCTTCCCCACCAGAGAGGTGACATTCCATGTCCCAATAGCCAGTCTTGATAGCCGGGGATCGGTCCGCCAGGGCCTCCGCCCTCGGCCACCGCCCGACACACACTGCACCCGACCCCTACAACACCTCCTGCGGGTGGTGGGCCTACAGGAGGGCGGGCCCATGTAACCTCTTCGGGCTGCGCTCGGCCGAGCACCACGGGCTAATGCCCGGCCACCAGACGCTCTCCCTCGAGCTCCCTCCCCAGGCCTGGCTCCAGGGTGGGGCCCCGGTAACCCTATCCCGGGCAGGGTAAACTGTTCCCTTGCTTTTATAGACATAGGAGTCTTCTGAACCGCTCTTTGTCTGGACCCTCACCCAGGACCAATTTGCCATGGGAGACCCTACCAGGGGGACAAGCCCCCGGGCAACATAGCTCCTGGGATCACTGGGACACACAAACCCCTCCACCACGATAAGGTGGCGATTCACGGAGGAGAAACACAAAATTCAGTTTTTAAATGATGATTTAATTTATAAAGCGGAAAAAAGCTACCTGGCCCTGTTTGAAAAAGTATTTGCCCCCTAAAGCTAATAACTGGTTGTGCCACCTTTGGCAGCAAGAACTCCAAAAGGAATTTTGGCCCACTCTATTTTTACAGATTCTATCAACACTCATGAGGAAGCTCATACAAGGTAACTGAAAAAGATATATCGTTTACTTGTAATAAATGGATTTTTTACAAAAAAATAAAAAAAAAAATCAACAGACTGGGGGGGGGGGGGGGGGGGGGGGGGGGGGCAATTAGGGATACAAAAAATGTATCAGTGGTGATAAAAATATCTCTAAGCTTTGATACTGAATCTGTCAACATTCCACAATCACTACCAGAAATATTTATAGTGTATTTACCAACAAACAAATTGCAAAGTGTGCAAAGGGTCATTTTTGGCACATTTTGGGGTGGAGGGTACTCTCAAAGTGATTCAAGCCAAATCAAACAATATTCATATTCAAAGTATTATTATTACCATTAATCATGGGAACTTAGAAAAAAAGTTACTCAACAGTTTTTCTGCAATTAAGCAAAATGTGTGAAAATTTGCTCTTTTTACCATTTTGGGGGCCTTGTGGGGCTCCTAGATATTCAATCAGTACAGCAAGCTTAACTGTTCTTTTCTCTGACCCTAAATGAAGGTTCTGCCAAATTTGAGAAAAATCCACAGAATGGTTTTTGTGTAATTGCGCTACAACAGGTATCATGGACCAAGCTGTAAAAAGTGTATATTTCCACGTACACAAATGATGCTGAGTGATGAGCCTCAGACCGCCCCTGAATATCATGTCTTCAATGTGGCTTGGCTGCATTCACACCTTAAACCTGTCCATTTACGATCAGATCACAGGGCCTAAAACTTAAGTGCACATTTAACATTCTGAGGTTAGTTTTTTAAGCTTAGCTCTTTAAAGAAGGTCAAAACATTTGAGCTACTGATTAAAGAAATTTATAGTGATTCTCACCTAGTTTTAATGTACTAGCCTCTAACTTGATTTTTTTTTTTGCATGAACAGAATGACCTTTTTAGAGAATGTTTGAATGAAATACATTTAGTTTATACACTTTTGCATATAAGTAATTTTAGCTGCTACCTTCAGTAATCAAAGTGATTAATTTATATATTTGAAAGCTCTATTTGCAAAAAGACATGGGTTTATAGCATTTTTTTATATACCTGTTTTTCAATCATAACTAAAAGAAAATAAAACTGAAACTGAATTTGGATTCCCCTTGACAGCCTCCACTTCCTGTTTCTTGCGCTGCCTCTCAGGGTTTCCAGAGCTGTGTGTTGCTGTTTCATAAGGCGAGCCCTGAGCCGAGTCAAACATGTACATTAGAGGCTAGTGAGGACTCGAGGAGGAGCCTGTGTAAACACACTGTGGAGCTTTTTTTGGGACCAAACAAATTTCAGATTGTATCATGAAAGGAATCAGACCTAATGCGTTCAGAACACTGATGGTAGAGCATCCTGGCATGAGGTTTGCTGATCAAAGCAGGGAGCAATCGCTTAGGTCTGGTGGGAACACAGAGCCGCCTCGCTAAAGCCTCAAAGGGCCAGCTACTCACCACTCCCTCAGACTTCATGACACTGCGAATTTGCACACATGTTTTCAGCCCTATACCCTGTTTGCTTTAATGCTGCTGAGCAGCTCCATGGCTTCACACAATCACAGTCACAACATAAAATCAGTCTGTCAACTAAAACTGTAGATACATCTGTCAATTCCTCATCTGACTGACTCATGTGGAGCTCAAATATTTCAAAGTTAGGCTTCTCTTACTAGATTTGATTGGAACATTTTTAGTTTATTAAAGGACTCTGAGTTGGATGTTAATCCTTTGCAGTCAGTAAACAAAGTCTAGAGCCCATGGATATCACCAAATGCTGGGTTTTCTCCCTTGAGATGTTTTGCTGGGCCTTTATTTGAACTGCCTTCATTTGCTGCTTGTTTGAGGGGCTTTCTGCCTTCAGTTTTCTCTTCAGTAACTGAAAAGAATGTTCTGTTGGATTGAAATCAGGTGACTGACTTGGCAATAGAAGAATATCCCATTGAGAAACACTCAGGGTGCTTTTGCAGTTTGCTTTGGGTCATTATCCATTTGTACTGTGAAGTGCTGTCTGATCAATTTTACTGCATTTGGCTGAATCTGAGCAGAGAGCATAAGCCTGTACACTTCAAAATTTGTCCTGCTACTTGTATTAGCAGTCACATAATCAAAAAAACACTAGTGACCCAGTTCCACTGGAAGCCTTACATGACCATGCCATACCATTGCTTCCACCATGTTTGACAGCTAATGTGGTGTGCTTCAGCTCACGAGTTGTTTCTGTTAAAGTCTAATGTTCTTGACTGTAACCAGTGGTCTGCACCATTTTTAAAATTTCAGTGAAAAGCTATAAATACAAATTCAACACACTGAATCAACTTCAGATATCTGCTTCATCTGACATAAAATAACAAGAAAACAAGACTCATTAGGCCATGAAACTGCATGACAGTCAAATGTCCAAATAATTTTGAGACTATGTATAAAAATGCCTGTAAGTCTTAAACAGTTAATCCAAATTTTTGTTAAACCCTTAAATTAAAGTTAAAAAATCAAAGTTGAAAGTCTGCACTTCAATCACATCTTGATTGTTTGGTTTTAAATCCACTATGATGATGTACAACTATAAATATTGTGTATATGCAGACCTGCTTAAACTAGAATATTGGAATAAAATGATTAAAAACCAATCGGTTTTTAAAATGCAAAATGTAAGATAAAAGTTTTTGACAACTGAATTAAAGCAGTGCTTGTATTATGATAACTAGGAAGCTACAGTAATCACGAAAAATACGTGATAAACTTTATTACACTCAAGTCTGAATATGTTCTTGTTGGATGGCCTTCTATCATAGCAAACTTTAGATTTGGCCAAAATATTTGAATATTTCACTTGGATGTCAAGAATAGTGTGGCATTTTTCACACATTTATTATCTGATAAATCAGCAAAATAATTGCATGATTTAGTAAGATCAAACTTGCCATAAGGAAAATATTAGTCCACTTTATTTATCAAACCCTGGCTACCACTCCCTGCATCCCCATGACACGTTGGTTGTTCCACGGTTGTTCCATCACCGGACAGTCCCAACAAAAACGCAGAGCCTCTTCACCTGTGAGTATGCAGCAACTGTGTGGGTTGACAGCTGACTGAATAAAAGATCTTTGTAGGAAAATGTCCTTATATGATAATTTTCCCTCACTACTGAAAAAAGATGAAAAAATGACTAATCAAATACGGCCTGTGAGAGCCTCATCTAAAACTGGTACAGTACAAAGTCTTACATATACATACAGGATACATTGAAAATTTTGGATCACCCAAATAACACCATACAGGGTCAATCTATCAACTTAAAGGCACTTATTTTGAGGAAAGCACTTGCTCATTCTCACCCACAGAGATGTGAAAGTAAGTTTTCCAACTGCAAAGAGATCCTCTGTTAACTCACAGTGACAGGAAGAGAAACAGACAAGGCAAAGAGCAGCACGCCCACGCAACGCTGCTCTGACCTATAGATCATGCAGCACATAACGTTTAACTGTAAACCTAAGCACAACACAGCATGGTCCAGAACACAATACATAAATGCAATTAAGAGCAAATTACACAGACATTTATGACATTACAATGACAATATACACAATGGAAAACATTTTTGACTAAAAGCCAAAGGAAGTGGGTTCTGGTTTGGTAGGTTGACGGAAAAAAAGACCCTTTGTAAGCAATATCACTTGCAAAACTAAATGTGGTTAATAGTCTCTGGTGGTTTGCAACAATACATAACATATGTCTACAATGTAGGATTACTGCTAACTAGCTAGTTCATGTGCACTCATTTTATTTCAGCAGTGTGTGAGAGCTTACTGCCCTTTAAATGAAATTTCTCTCTTTTTCTCTTCCAGTAAACCTTACATTTTTGGGCTTTCTTGTCTTGAACTTAGAGGTTGTTACATAAATTTCCCAGGTGTGATGTGAGATGCCTATAGCTAGCTTCAACCAACCTTCTTTTCAGCAACCTCTGTAGCTGAAAAATGAAACTAATGTGGCAGTGCAAATAGAGAACACAAAGTACATTTTGTTTTAAGCCTAGTTTTTGCTATCGAAAGGTTAGTGGTATGAATGTAACTTGCTTAGTTAGGCAATGGCATCAATTTTTAACTCCCCAGTCTACTGCATCTTACAAATGAGATCATGTATTTTTTATTAAAAATCCATAATGACAACTGTCTTCATCTTTTATATAGGTATATGTGTTATATTGTGTATCATCACTAAGCTTCCTCCACACCTTACTTCTGTATGAAAAGTTATTTTACTAAAGCTTGAGACATGCTTACCTTAAAAAAGAAAATTCTGGTGTAGTAAAGGCAACCTTTTATTTATGAAGCAAGAAATGTTTCTCTAGCTACAGATTTATACTATTCCACATAAAATAAGTTGTATAAATTTCTAGAACAAGTTATTAGACAAGTTAGACTTATTTATAAATGTGGATATATAAAATGGTTTGAAATTTGAACATGTAATTTTCTTGTAATATAGCGACAGAGTTTTGCTTTGTGTCTTGTTAGCATATGTACATCCCATAGTAAACAAAGCAAAACAAAAAACAAATCCGCAAAGCGATACAATATATATGAGGTGGCAAAAATGACCATTTTTTTGGGATAAATATAACTGTGGAACACAATGCAATGTCCCCTGTAATTAATATTAGCTTAGCTTTGCTGTTGTTTAGCTAAAGTAGTTTGCTAATGTTGCTAACTAAGATGCTAAGTCAAAAATAATCTATTTCTTCCTTTAGTGTTCCACTAAAATGATAACAAATTAAAGCTCCTGTCTGTCAAGAAAAGTTATACATTTATAATAGTACTTTAATTTCTTCTAAAATAACATTTTTGGTAACTGTTTAACGATTCAACAATTACTCTATTACTGCTAGCAATTTTGTTGTTACTGTTTAATCAAAATGATAATTTAGGTAAGAATTTTTAGTATTTTGAGAGGGAATTGATATACTTGATATTTGATAATTAACACAGTTTAAATTATGTGTTGAAGTTGCACATTTTGTCTTAGAGATAGGGCTCTGCAACTTACAGGTGACATACTGTTAGGAAAGCCACAAACACAACAACCAACTGATCCATGCAAGGTTGGGAAGAGCACAAACAACAAAATTAATAAGTACACATGGGAAATGTTATTGAAATTTGTTTTGTGTGTCTGAAAGAAAAAAAATATTGTCCAGTATAACCGAATACTGTAGTTTTAAATCACTAAATATCAGTTTCTGTCTTAAAAAAAATCCTGTAAAATCCTTTTTCGTCTTTTCATATAGTTTGGAATTGTACTTTTTAATATTTGTCTAGAAATACTAAAGCTTTTAGGGATACACTTAAAGCACCGGTATGCTGACATTTTAATAGCATAAATATACAAGACATTTTTTCCATTTATTATTCAGCCAGACAGATAACCCTGCAGTGGGGCTTTGCTGTCATCATGGAGCAACATGACTCAGTGTTCAATAAGAAAATTTACTCTGAATCTCAAACAGCTTTATACAAACATCCATTTAGTGGACCTCTTAAAGTCCATATAAAGCTTAATATCTTAAATCTTCACAAAAACAGAATCTGGAAATTTACACAATTTTACACATTATAGCTTCTTGAATAAGAGTGCTATACATGCACAAAACTTGTATAGAACCAATGACTTTCCACAGAGTTGTGCAAATGGTAATAAATGAAGTATTTATGCTGAAGACCAAAACTTGAAAAAGTCTAAAAACAAAACAAAACAAAAAAACCCATAACCCAGAAATCTTTGCATCTGGGGTGAGACAAAAGTACATTGCTAGAGGCTTGCTAGCTATTGGTTCCTATTAAAATAAGAAAGGTACATTAAAATAAGAACATACATGTCTGATGGTGGGTACCTTTGCTTAAGGGCTATTTAAAATTTAAAATGTGTAAGAACTTTTTAAAAGATTTTGTTGTAGTAACTGGATTATAACACATCTTTACACCTTCACATGGAACAGATTCTGTTACAGAAGTATAACGCCAAATCTGTATATTATGGAAATAATAAAATGAGAGAAAAAAATTCTATTTTTGGTCTGAACCACTGACATTAATGACTTCTCTCCAAAATTAATCAAATAAATACAGCATAATATTCCTAAGTCTAAAAAAAGAATTTCAAAAGAAAATGCTAAAACTTTGCATAAAAAGCCATTACACTTGTAGGGTTCATACACTTAAATATACATATCTGTTAGTATTAATATTTCCATACCACATTGGAAAAAATTTACTGGTGCATATTCATTTGAACATTAATTTTCCCACTCATGTGCTGACATACACTTATTTTGATGAAGGGGGAGTTTGTGAATACAGCACTGGTTAAATTATCCCTAACATGTTGAATTTAAATTTTTGTGAACATCCATCTATTTCACAGCGCATCACAAAATACTTACTTCATGCTTGATGTAGCGCATCTTTTCTGATTGACAATACCAATGAAGTCACTTCACAGCGGAATTGGGAATGCAGCATGTACTCGAGGCATACTGCAGCACACAACATAAATGTCACCAGGCCACACCATGCGGCAGGTTGATGGGGTGAAATTAAATTCAGTAAAGCCTGAGGCAGCTACACTCACTACACTGTCTTCTTCTGCTTCATACAGCAGCTGTTAGTGGGCAACAGTTCACTTCCACATGAGTGCACTTAAGTCTATGCATAGATTGTACATTTAAAGTATTGCTTTTTACCTCTTAATATCCACTAGGTCAGTGGTTGTCAAACTGTGGGGGTGGCTGCACAGGTAGGTCATGGACAATCAGGGGAAAATACTGAAAGAAAATAGGTGATTAAAAAATTTAAAAAACAGACATGTTTTCAAACTTAACGCTAATCCTATGTTTTGGGGGAAAAAAAACAAGACCTTTAAAAAAAAAAGTTTTTGGTGAAGCTCAACTGGACTGATTCATTTTTTGTCCCCTGATTGCCAGGACTTGGATGAAATTAAAATTATCCTGATAGCATAGGGTTAGGTTTTAGGGTAATCACCAGTGATGACTTAGACCTCACACAGTTAACTAAAATCCTGTATTTATTCTTATTTTTTTAAAATTTTTATTAAAATAGTATATAAAATACAACGTAAAAATGGGCACACTAGAAAATAATTATGACAACTACTACACCAGGTCAACAGTGAACCACTCAATACATTTTGCCTGTACAGTTCTTCAGTTTAAGATGTTTGAGTACAGGTTAAAATTCCACCTGAAGAGACAGAACCTAACCCTAATCCTATCCCTGAACAGGTCACTAGTAACCTGGTGAATGTTAAGAGGTCCCAACTTGTTGCACTTAATATTGTATGTTTTTTCTTCTTATTATGTTAATAAGAAAAAGGCAAAGCAGTTGGAAAAGAAATGAGTAGTCAGTTGCCAGCACTCTAGTTGTCTTGACAGCCAATTCAGGATGCACAGAGCCCCTCCTTGTATTGTCTGACAACTGCTGAGCCTTAATTTGTTTCGCCTGTTTCCACTGACTAATGCAACAGATGTGAAAACAGGCTCTGATACCACCAGCTGCACTGACGCATGTCCCCCTACACTCCAGCAAATGCAGAGAGCTATTCATTTTCCTCTGCTTTCATGTTCACGGCTAAGTTTCATTGATTCTATTTCTTTTCTTTTTACTATCATGTAACACTTTCTGCTGGAAGTTTTCAGTCATAACTGTATTTATTGCAAGTTTTAATCAGATTAAACACATGACAATTCTTCACTGCAATAATTAAACTCTCTGTTAGTCTCATGCTATTTATCATCTGTCCAGAATAACCATCAACCACAAATGAGCCCACCCATGTAAAAGGAAACACACATGCATACAGACACACACACCACCCACTCCCAGCAAGCCTCATTCAGCCGAGCAGTTCTGTCACTGTGGGAAATCCCTTGGCTCTGTGTCCTCTGACTGCATGCATCCTCACACTTCCTGTTTACAAATCTGACAATACACACATTTGAGGAGAGACCGACATGCGAGTGACGACACACACTTGCAGCAGAGGCATGACCATGGAAGTAAGGGGTACATACACATGAAGAGAACCAATATACATGTGGCAGGTCACCACAGTGTCCACATAGGTAAAACCACAAGATAAATCTAAAACCTTTTGGCCTTAACACAGCTTAAGGCTGCATTTGTGCATGAGCTGTAAGCAGTTTAATCAGAGAGAGATTTTGCCCACTCAGATTAAATTTAAGGGTCTGAATAAAGTCTGTAAGATAAACAAGATTTGGTGTACCACTGCGTTGGTGTTTCTTGTTTTCTACTAGATCATCTTGCAACCCCCAGTTTGGGAACCATTGGTAGGTTTCCACTTGAGGTGGTCCTTGTCTTTTGCCTGGGCCTCTCACTGCACCCCCCCCCCCCCTCAGTGGCAGCCACTCTGACCCTTGCAGAGGCATTCTCTGTGGTCTCAAGATTAGCCTGGGCCTCACCACAGATTGGAAGGACCATTTTTATTTATGATTAATAATTCACATAATCTCCAACAAAAACAAGACTCATCACCAATAGGGATATCCTCCAGGCATTAATGAAAATATAAACTAAATGTAGAAGTCAGGATAACATTACGGCCCCATTTCATAACAGAAACCCCTTCAGCAAATATATTACCTTCTGCAAAACTATTTTGCCCTAATTTGGAGGATGTACCCTAAACTTTTATACATATTCCAGCAAAAATATGTTTTCAATATTAATGCTCATTAAGTTAAAAAATTTTTAAGCATGCTGTAAGGGATTGATATTCTGTGATTATCTTTAACATTTCTACAAATACGTTTTGGTAACCACATCCTAGAACAGATACAAAAAATTCAATGGGAAACATACTGCCCTCTTGTACAAGGGTGTATACTACATGATGTCTTTCTTTTTATATAATCTATAACAATAAACCAGACATAATGCATATTCACAAGGTACTCATATCATATTATTACATGCATGTGTGTACAAAAATATTACTACATAATGCACCCATACTACATAATCTACTGATATCAACGTGTTATGTATAACATCGCTATAATCATAAGGAAGCTATGCACAACGCACAATGCAACCATGTTGTTTACATTTCAGGAATATTGCTGAGCAGTAGGTATGGCTTTAATATTGCTCAATGGCGAGTCATGGTCTGACTATTTATGGCCATAAGTCATCCCTGACCAACATGTTGGTCCTCAGTCCTCAGTCAATCAGAAGTTGGCATCACAGGCTAATAGGTAAGGCTGCACTGTAGAACTGATGTTACTGTAAATACACTGGCTCTTTACCTAGAAATTTCAGAATCTCCAGTTTCTCATTATCTAGCCACTACAGCTGCTCAGTAATTGTTAAATATGGGGAACCCCCCACTTTCTCCATTTCAGGTAATAATGTTCAAGTAGGTATAGCTAATCACACAGTACAATATGATCACATAATTAGGCTAAGCCAATCAGGCATGAAAAAGAGGATGCATAGCATTAGCATACATTATCATAGCATTAGCAGCCTGAAATCATCCATGTTGTTTATGCTCCACTTCAGATAAATACAGCCAAAGTGCACAACGGGTACTAAACATCTAGGAATATGAATAGCAGGAAGAACACATTTCATGGCTCAATTCCTTGTGGTTTTGGAATCTATAGATCAGAAAAGTAAAACCTCACGGACAGACACCCATACGGGTAAGACGACAATATCCTCCCGATTTATTTTGCACAGGACGACAACAAGACCAACTTGGGGTTGCAAAAATTATTATGGATGTTCTTTTCCTCCAGCTTGGTACTATTAGTGTTTTATATTTGTCAATTATTTAGCAATTTGACCAAAATCTATTTATTAACATTATGTGATTGCTTACAGAATAACAGTTTATTATGAGAAGTCATTGTGATTTAGTAGCATTTATAATTCTGGACTGCTCACTCAAGTTAAGTGAGAAACTAGTAATGTTTCAATAGTGATTGATTACAAAGGACCTCTCCTGCACATCTGCAACTCCATATTTATTCTTGCATGCTTTGCATAAGTCCAAAATCAAGATAAATCTTATTTATTTTATACTGGGCATTGGTGCAGCCCCTCACTTCATCCACTGTTAAACAAGCCATTATACTTCACTGTCTGTTTAAGCTCAGACTTTCCTCTGATTTGCTGCCCCTCATAACCAAATCTTGAACAGCAGGTGGGTGGGGGTGCCCCATATTGCCCCATCATTGAAATCATACCAATCCAAGAGTAGAAAAAAAATGCTTGAAACTAAGTGCTGCTAGCAGTCTGAAGCCTTAGCTTCATCCAAAAATATTTTAGCCCAGGGTTCTAGCTTGCTAATGCAAAACGCTAAATGCCATGACAGATTGCTAATTCAGTGGCGTTGAACAGTTGGTTAATATTATTTATGTAATATTCTGTGATAACAGTTGGTTCTACAGGTAGTTAAGGGCACCTGAATCTGATTGGACCATGTGACTTTATGCTGATAAGGAGTATGAATCCCTCTAATCTGTATTATGATGCTCTGAAAATAAGATGCATGTTCACCTGCAGCTATTGGTAATAAGCATTCGTTAAGCAAAACGTCAGTGTGTTACACACACACACACACACACACACACACACAAACGCACACACACACACACACACACACACACACACACACACACACACACACACACACACACACACTGAGTCTACGAAGACATGAAACAAGACAAGCTCCTGGGGTTTTATGTTAATAGGAAGCCTAAAATTGTCCTTTGACCTCCCTTTTTTCTCTACTTTGGTTTCACGCTGGTTGCTATTTTGCCTCGCAAAATCAAGCATGAACAGGACCACCGCGAGATCATGTGTACCCAATGTGAACAAAACTGGCCGCCTGGTGGTAAATTGCAAATTGTGGTGAAATAATAATACAGTGCAGTGATCTTGTCAGAAGTAAAAAAAAAAAAAAGAGTCTGATATCAGTGATAGGGTGGTGTGCGAGGAGTGTGAGGAGTGTGCGGGGTGCACGCCTGCTTGCTAATTGCAGTGATAGAACAGTTCCGATAGCAAACCGGTGAAATTCTCAGCCCGACGCAAGGCAACCTCAGCATGGCGCAGCGCTGGGTAGCCTGATAACACAGGGCATTTTCTAGTTTTCCTTGACAACTACTGCTGTGACTCAAACTTTAGGTTTAAAATGTAATCGGTGACTTACTGTACTGTATGTGTGTGCAGTTTCTGTGATCTAAATCTATTAACAGTTGTCATGCATGAGGCACACTTACTCCATGACAACTTTTTCCTCACCTTATGAAGGTTAAATGGGGAAAATTCCATAAATATGTTAACTTTTCATTAAACTATATCTGTGCTTTCAACATGCTGCTGAAAATACCAGCAGAAAGTGTGTTCAGCATGTCTGTGCAGTGTGTGGTGAACTGCTGGGTTTTCAAGGTTGCTGCTAAGCTGCTGGTTTTATTGGCAGTCTATGTGTTTGTTCTCTGAGACTCTGTTGCTATAATGAGCCAGCATTGTGCTGTGTGTAGCAGACAGGGATAGAAACTTCCGTCCTCACAATAATAGAACTGATAATCGTTTTCCTGTCTTACTGTACATTGTTCCAGGGAGTCTCCAGCTAGACAAAAGGTCACTAACTGTTTATTCAAGCACTCAAGCAGTTTTTGGGATTTAAGCCATCTACAACTTATATTCTATGCAGCCTGTGACAGTACTTTTTTTCACAATTTTGTGCTCTGCTTCCTTGACAGCATTAAAGCTACATGAAAACACACATTCCAGTTGGGATGTTAGTGGGCACACTAAAACCATAAAGCAATATGAACAAATGGAATCATGGGTGCATTCAAATTAGTGCGTTTCTGCATGAGTGACTGTATAGTGCAAGAACATAAATAATCATCATGCTACATGAGGAGAAACATGCCTGTAGACCATGCAAGCATGCATCTGAATAATTCTTTAATTAAATATTTTTATTTTATTTTAGGCCACTTTCATTTTACCTGGTCAGCTGAAATCCATACACTTATACAAACTAATTAAGGTAGGCTTAAAAAGTTATTACTTAATGTTGGAGGTAGAAAAACCTCTTGTGTCTCTCTGCATCCCTCCTCTCTTCTCCTGTGTGCAGATCCTCACTTATTCATCTTCGCCATTCTGTCCATGCTGATGCATTGTTAGCATTTACCATTATTGTGGGTGATACACTACAATAATCAGTGTACTGAACCTGCTGCACCCCGTCTCAATTACCAGGTCTAACCACTTTTTGTCTGAAAAAAATACTTACATTTAGGTACTTAAAGATACCAAGTACTGATGTATTAATAGTATCTAATGCTATTAGTACATCAATGACAGCTTTGAATCTTAGAAAGACTAGACTAGACTGCATCTAGTACATGCTGTTCCAGCAGGTTGCCACATGTTGCTGGAGTCTGTTTATCCCAGAATTGTCATTTGAGTCATTCTCTGGACTTTGAAAGAGGAAAGTGGAAAGCAAACTGTTGTGTCCTGTGTGGGCCTGTTATTAGATTTTCATTTCATTTCATTTCTTCTTTTTTTCTTTTTGCTTTTTAATGAGGTTTAGGCACCTAAACCCTTTTGGGCTCAGGGGCAGGAAATATCATGATTTGGGTTAAACTTGTCTTTTTACCTCTTTTCATTAAAGCCCGCCTGATTTACTGGTGAGCTGATGCTTACCATGGATGATACAAACTTTCTGGCCTACTCTTAGGTCAGAATTCTGTCATGCAGAATTATGAGAGTGTTAACAAATGATAAACACCATTTCATGGGCTGCTAAGAAGGTAGGATGGAGGCCAACTAATGAATACTGTGTTAGAGGAGACAGTAAAAACCATGGCAGCTATTAGCCAGCACGATCTAGCTGGACCGAATCTTCGTTATCACTGAGCATACTTCAAATACAAACAACTTAATGATAGAGCAGTATGGATGTGAATGTGTGAAAGGTTAAGGATACAGGTTTTATTTGCAGCTCTAGGTTACAGAAGATAACTTTTTAAGATATATTCATTCATAACAAAGAGACAAGAAATGTAGTAGAAGCACAGAGACATCGTTTTTTTTAGGAGTAAATCCATTACATTACTGTTTTTTACACAATTATTAATCTGACAGTTGTTCCATAATAACTTTGCTTTTTAACACTGACCGTACTTTATATTTGTCATCAAGAGTAGAAAACTGATATTCTTAACAACAGAATTTTGTAATCATAACTAAACTAGTAGTAATAATGCGCTGTTTTGTTGTTTTATGCCACACTGAAGCCTATTAGTGTTTTCACTATAGTTGTCCCTTGGTTGAGAGAATTATTGGCTCTGCTGTGCAGTGATATGAGTTTTGCTTCAAGGTCAGGTGTGCCTCAAGGAAATATTTGTAGAGTTAAAACTCTAATATGCTCAGTAGTAAGGGAGACTCAAGCTGTTTATTAATAACAATGAAAATGAACTCTGGGTTTAGAGGCTTTTGTTGCATACTTTGGGGAAAACAATAAGCATCTTTCTTGAACAACTCATTTTCTGTGTTGTTTGTCCTCCAAACTCATTAATCCTAATTGGTCCTTGCTGGAGAAAAACTAAAGAAGTTTCAGCCGCCCAGACCCACAGAGACCGCTCAGACATTGATTTGACTCCAAATATGCACCCACATTCATACCCTGATAAACTAGTTCACACACACACATGCGTGCTAATGGAAAAAAAAAACAAAAAAAAAACCTCACACTCATTTCACTGTTAAAAGCTGGGCATTGACCTAACTTACTGGCTCTAATCACCAGCCAGAACACAATCGGACTTCCTTTTAAAACTGCATTATCTACTTACCAACAAGGATATAATAGTTTTGGATTTTACATTATAGTTTATTTTTATTTAGTTGTAACTTTTTTTTTCTCTAATTCAGTTTTAATGCGTTTTTAGAGTGGTTTTGCTCATTTTTATTAGTTTTTATTTTTTGTTCAATGCTTAGTTTTAGTTTAGTTTTCATTAGTTTCAGTATTAGATTTTTCATACTTTGTCAGGTTCATGATTCAAGGTGCAACAAATATATCAATGCATTCTCCCACTTGCAGTGTATTAACTAGCTAGCAGTTATGTTTTCAGTGAAAACAGTCCATTATGCCATGCTGGTTCTCTGTCGGAGCTGCTCAGAGATGCTAGCTTGGTTAGATAACCTACCAGCATTTATGCTTGTGTGAGCTGCATTATGTCTGTTGTGGTCATGTGCCACATATTTGTCCCTCTGTTTTTATTTTTCACTTTGTTCATTCCCTCATGTCCATTCCGATAGTTTCAGCAAAAAAATGAGCTGGCATTTGTGAGTCCATGCATTGATGGTTTGATTATTATTCCTGATTGTTATTCTCTCGCTGACAAATTCAAAAACTGTGGCGGAAAGTAGCCAGAAATGCACAAAAGGACTCAACAGTGCTGAACAGGCCAATCACAATCCTGCAAGCTGCGTGGACCCAACGTGTAGTTACATGTCCTGAGAGGTGCACGGCAGGTTACGTCGTAGGTTGCTGCATAAGTTCAGAGGGGTTTCCATAGCCGCCTTATGTGCACTTTTCAGGTGGACTTTGGAGTTGGTGGGGTTTTTTTCCACTTGAGAAGTGTTCCACACATTTTGTCAATATTCACATCAAGACACCTGCCTCTATCTGTCTCACTATCGTACTCAAAGAAATCCCACTCTGCCGCTTTCTCCCGACCTTTGCTGTTGCCATTATTTTGCAGACTGGCCTGGTGAGCAGACACACGCACACACGCACAGACACACACACACGCACAGTGAGGCGCCATATGGGGCTCCCAGCTAAAACGGCTACAGTGGAAAATAATTTCATATCAATCCAAAAGGCTTTTAAGTAAACTGACAAACACAAAAACAATTTACAACATTTTATCTATAATTTCAGTTTGTTTTGGTTAGTTTTTTAAACACTCAACAGTTTCAGTTAGTTATCATTTTTTCCTTTTAATTACCATTTTCATTTATTTCAGTTAACAAAAATGTTCATTTAGTTTCAGTTTTCATTATTTAGTTAATTTTTGTTGATGATAACCTTGCTTACCAAGATTACAATAAGAAAATATACAATTAAAAAAGTTACTAAAATTGCTAAATTCAAGCTAATTTGCATGGTTTTGATTTATCTTTAAACTTTATTTTATTGACCAATTTGGGGCAGGAGAACAACACTGGTTTTATTTTTTTCATGTTCAGATTTCCATTGGAAAACAAGCTAGCAAAGAAAATAGAAGAGCAATTTACTTTCAGCATTTATTTGGACTCATGTTTCTTTGTAGTTGAAGTGCACACCTAAGGAGGAGCACTCACATTTTAAATGAGTTATTACATAATGCTGTTTATTTTTTGACATACAAATAAATGAGCAATATATTTAGCAGTTTCTCCATGGCTCCTACCTCTGACAGGAGGGAATGATAATGCAATAATAAATACACAAATATGTGTTATAATAAATAATAAGTATTATTGTGCTATATATAAGAAGGCTTATTATTGTGAATGACCCCTTTCACAGTAACATGGAAGTACTTGTCATTATAAATATACACATTTTGATGAACACAACTTTATTTTCTCTGAATTTAATCTACCTGGGTTAAATTAAAATTGGTTAATATTTTTGTGAAGATTGCTTAACAAGATTACTCACACCGTTAAAAAAATTGACTTATTAAACTTTTAAAAAAAAGAAAAAGTGGATTTCCATAAGGTGTAATAGTGATTCAAAAAGTAAAAACTAAAAACATAAATAAAGGTGTACTGAACTAAACCTACTACTGCTTGAAAAATAAGCTTTTAGGTAAAACAAACAAACAAACAAAAACATTAAATATAAAAGGGAAGTTTTTATTGCACATCAAAGTTATCTTCCCTTGTTAAATCATTAACATTTCACATCACAATTCGTGATGTATTCTGACTGTACAAGAGTGAACCATACTCCTGTTAACTGAAGCGCTGCATTAATCTCATCTCTCTAACGTGTGTAGGCTTGTACACAAACTGTAACTGTTATCTGTGCTTGGAACAGCACATCTGCAACATGTAACTGATATGAGGACAACACTATTTGCATTTGACAGTATGCTTATTTGGTTACTGCAGTGACAGCAATATATATATTTTAAGCTCCTCATAGGATACTTAACAGTTCAGAAATGAAAAGGTGTGCAGCTGCTTGCTAACACATCTTCTAAAACATGGAAATAAAGGCATTAGATGTTGGTTGCTTTTACTGACACAGGAGAAAATCAGTGCTAATAGAGAATGTAATATTGTTGATCAGCTATAAAAACAATGATTTCATTTTTGGTTCTGATCATTTACATAACTCATCCCTCAAAGGATTATTCTATAGACAAGTTTTAGAAGCAAAAGCATCTACCAGCAGGCGAGTGAGAGAGAAAGCATCATAGTTGGTCAATCTTTTCAGTAATGTCACCTCACTATGGCCACAGTTTGCAGTTAAGTAAATACCTTCAAACTGCTGTCCCTCTGCCGCTAGCTTCCCACATGCTACATTAACTATACTGTAAGTGCTGCTGTGGCATGATGAAGAAAACACAGAACTGAACTGAATGGATGGGACTGTAGGAGTCGGTGGAAGGAGACACGAGCAGGTATGTAGTCTCAGCTTTATTCGTAAAACACACAACAACTAGAACTCCAAATATAACTCCTCAAAAGGAGGAGTCAAGCCCTTTTATCCCAGGCCTCTCTCTCCCGCCTTTTCCCGATCTATTCCGGTCTCTCTCTCCGCAATAAGAGCTTGGGGCATTCTGGTGTGAAATGTGCATATATGTGGCCACCACACAGGCCCCCCCTGAACACACAGAATGGCAAACAATACAATAATAAAAACAGCAACCATTTTCAAGTCAACATAGCAAAAATAAAATACCACATCAAGAGTATCTCCTAGGGGGTTTAACAAGGCGGCCGCCACGGCTGTGCTTGGCGACCACAGGTGGTGAAAACGAGGGAGGGGCATAGCCCCGACTACGGCGAGACTGCCCCCTCGCAGGGGAAAAAACAGCAGCTGGGGGCAGGTCCTCCGAGTGAGGCATAGAAACGGGAGGACGACCGCGGCGCGGAGGTTGGGCCAACTCAATAGGACCATCCGGAAACATGTGAGCAGGCTTAAGGCGATCCACCGAAACCCGCTCCTGACGACCTCCCAGCTCAACCAAAAAATCCTTAGGTCCCACCTCTAGCACACGGAATGGACCATCATAAGGAGGTCGAAGTGGAGAACGGTGCGCGTCATGGCGGATAAAAATGTACTTGGCAGACATCAGGTCCTTTGGCACATATGACTGTGGAAGGCAGTGATGCGCCGCTACTGGGGCCAAAAACCTATCATTCCCCGGGAAAACCGGCCCGCTCCTTTTGTCGGCCCCCGAAGCAGATGCACCAGGAAGGAATTCCCCTGGAACCCTCAAAGGCTGGCCCAGGACCAGCTCGGCTGAAGAAGACTGCAGGTCCTCCTTAGGTGTCGCACGCAGGCCCAGCAGGACCCAAGGAAGGCGGTCAACCCAGCTGCTGTCCACCAGCGCCGCCCGTAAGGCAGCCTTCATGGTACGGTGGAACCTCTCGCAAAGGCCATTGGCCTGCGGGTGGTACGCGGTAGTGCGATGGAGTCTGACGCCAAGGTTCTCCGCCACAGCAGTCCACAGCTCAGACGTGAACTGAGGACCCCTGTCAGATGTCAAGTCAAGCGGTACGCCAAACCGAGATACCCAGGAGGAGACGAACGCACGCGCAACATCTGCTGAGGTGGTTGACGCCAAAGGAACTGCTTCAGGCCACCGAGTCGTCCTGTCCACCATTGTCAGGAGATGGGTGAAACCCCGGGGAAGGGGGAAATGGACCTACCAGGTCTACATGGACATGTTCGAACCTTCTCTGGGGTATGGGAAAGTGCTCCAGAGGGGATTTGGTGTGTCGTTGCACTTTGGCGCGCTGACAAGCAACACATGAGGAAGCCCACGCCCTGACCTCTTTCCGGAGGCCGGGCCACACAAACTTGGCCCCTACCAACTTAACTGAGGCTTTAACTCCTGGGTGCGAAAGAGAATGAACTGCCTCAAAAACCCGCCGACGCCAGCAAGCAGGAACCAAGGGGCGAGGCCTGCCCAATGAGACGTCGCAAAGTAGGGTTACGCCACTATCCTGAAATGAGACATCTTCCAAACGCAAACTGGACTCGGCCACCTTAAAAGCCTGAATCTCCGTATCCGTAAGTTGGTCGGCAGCCATGGCAGAGTAGTCCACTCCCAAATGCACAGAACTAACCTGCGCCCTGGACAGACAGTCAGCCACCCGATTACACTTGCCGGCGACGTGCTGAATGTCAGTGGTAAACTCTGAAATAGCAGAAAGCTGCCGTTGCTGCCGTGCAGTCCACGGTTCCGAAACCTTTGCCATGGCAAATGTGAGAGGTTTGTGGTCTACAAAAGCGGTAAAGTCACGGCCCTCAAGCAGGAACCGGAAATGACGCGTCGCGAGAAAAAGGGCAAGGAGCTCCCTGTCAAACGTACTGTACTTTCTCTCCGCATCCCGAAGCTTCCTGCTAAAAAAGGCGAGGGGCTGCCAAGCACCACCCACCCATTGTTCGCACACGGCCCCGACTTCAAAATCGGAGGCATCGGTAGTAAGGGCAACAGGCGCCTCGGGAGACGGGTGGGCCAGCAGGGCAGCGTTGGCAAGAGCAGCTTTGGCACTGTCAAATGCCTGCACCCGCTCAGGTGTCCACTCTATCTCTTGGTTGCCTTTTTTGCCCTTAAGTGCATTGTACAGAGGGTGCATGAGGTGAGCAGCCCGGGGGATGAAACGGTTATAAAAGTTCACCATCCCCAAAAACTCCTGCAGGGGCTTCACTGAGGAAGGGCGCGGAAAAGCAGAAACCGCCTCCACCTTAGCGGGCAGGGGAAACGCCCCTTGGGGCGAAACGAGGTGTCCCAAAAACTCTATGGCCGGCAGACCGAACTGGCATTTAGCTGGATTCACAATCAAACCGTGCTCACTGAGATGCTCAAACAACTGGCGGAGGTGCACTGAATGCTCCGCGGCGGAAGGGCTGGCAACCAGTATGTCATCCAGATAGACAAACAAAAATGGCATACCACGCAAAACGGAGTCCATGAGGCGCTGAAACGTCTGTGCCGCGCCCTTCAGACCGAAGGGCATTCGCAAAAACTCGAAAAGGCCAAAAGGAGTGATAACCGCGGTCTTGGGCACATCACGCGGATGGACAGGAACCTGATGGTATCCCCTCACCAAATCCACCTTTGAAAAAATAGTTGCCCCCGCAAGATGAACCGAAAAATCTTGAATGTGGGGAACCGGGTACCTGTCATTAGTCGTCGCATTATTAAGGCGCCTAAAATCCCCACAAGGGCGCCACCCACCGTCAGCTTTAGGGACCATGTGCAACGGGGACGCCCACGGGCTGTTTGAGCGGCGCACAATACCAAGGCGCTCCATGTTTGCAAACTCCTCCCTGGCTATCGCTAACTTCGCGGCATCGAGACGGCGTGCACGCGCAAAAACCGGCGGACCCACAGTGGTAATGTAATGCTCCACACCATGTTTAGCTACGGCTGCAGAGAAGGTGGGAACCGTGAGGGTGGGAAACTCGGCAAGCAAACGCTGGTACTCATCACCTGTGGCAAGCATGTTAGCGAGGGGCAGGGGGCCAGGACTACCAAGTGTACAGGGGTAGGTATCAAAAGACACAGCATCTATCAAGCACCTATTAGCTACATCGACCAACAACCTGAAAGCACACAAGAAATCAGCGCCGAGTATAGGTACTGACACAGACGCTATCACAAAGTCCCAGTTAAACTGACGTCCCTTGAAACACACAGTCACCAACCTCATTCCATATGTGCGAATGGGGGTACCGTTCGCCGCGTCCAGCAGGGGTCCGTGACATTGTCCCAAGGCGTCCGCAGCTGAAGCCGGCATGATGCTACGCTGAGCACCCGAGTCCACAAGCAGACGGCGTCCCGAAGCAGTGTCCTCAATGAAGAGCAGCTTGTCCGAGCTGCCAGCGCACACAGCTGCTAGTGAGCACCGGCCCTCTCTTTTCCCTGGTGCTGGAAGGTACACGGCGGAATGCAGCGCTTCGCCTTCACTCCGAACCGGCGATGATAGAAGCAGAGCACGCTCTCCTTCCTCCGGCGCTCTGCGACGGCGGCCACAGCACCAGCTTCTCTCGTCTCCGCCCCTTGTAGAGCCGCACTCGGTAAAAGTGCATGCACACCGGAATGCCTGGATGCCAGCAAAATCTTGTCCGCCTCTTCAGCTAGCCCGCGGTAATCCTTGGCCCGTATCAGAGCGGAGCGGGCTAGCGCGGTGCGCACGGAAGGGGGGAGCTGGCGCAGGAACAGATGCGTAAAGAGAAACGAAGCGTCGCCCGGGCCGAGCAGAGCCAGCATGTGCTCCATCAGCTCGGAGGGTTTACCATCTCCCAAGCCATTCAGGGACAACAGGCGATCAGCCCGCTCTTCGTCTGAAAGCTGATAAATCCGCAGCAGGTTCTCCTTCAGCGCTCCATACTTGTTAGCAGGCGGCGGGTCCCGGAGCAGTCCCATCAGCCGGCGGGTAGAAGCAGAGTCCAGCGCCGCGACGACATGGTAATACTTGGTGTCGTCTGAGGTGATCCCGCGGAGGTGAAACTGGGCCTCCACATGCTGGAACCAAGGCTCTGGATCGTGCTGCCAGAACTCCGGGAGCTTGACCGTGGCCGCAAAAATAGCGGGAGAACGGCGGCGGCTGGTGAGGAAACGGCGGCGGCTGGTGAGGAAACAGCGGCCGCGGCCGTTGAGCTGTCGTCAGCAGACATGTTCTTTAGTCGGGGTCACCAATGTAGGAGTCGGTGGAAGGAGACACGAGCAGGTATGTAGTCTCAGCTTTATTCGTAAAACACACAACAACTAGAACTCCAAATATAACTCCTCAAAAGGAGGAGTCAAGCCCTTTTATCCCAGGCCTCTCTCTCCCGCCTTTTCCCGATCTATTCCGGTCTCTCTCTCCGCAATAAGAGCTTGGGGCATTCTGGTGTGAAATGTGCATATATGTGGCCACCACAGGACCACAAATTGGCTCATTGTCACAGATATTCAATCCACTTTTGTTGGATCAGTATCGGTGGAAGTGTGGAGCACAGAGAAAAAAAATTTTTTTTTTTTAAATCAGAGGAAAATTGTGCACTATACAGCATGTGAACATATCTATAGCTGTCATTATGACTACATGATATTAGATGGCATTTCCCCAATAAAAAAGTAGAATTCAGGAACAAAATACATTTTTTGCCAAATGTTTAGCAACACTTAATGATTAAATGATTTAAAGTTCAAAATGAAAATCTCCTGTAAACCTGTTTGCTCGAGCAGACTGAAGATGTTTTACTAGTCTGTGAAGTTTGACCTTCAGCGGATGATGCTTCCTGCAATTAGCTCAAAATCTTTGAGTCTGTGGAAGTGTATATTCACTTCAGTGTGAAAGACTTAAAAAGCAGCAAGATGTTACTGGTGCATACGTGTTTCAGCTCAGTTTAGTTATTTCACTGTTTCTGTGCTACTGGGAAGTAGTACTAAAGATACTTAAGAGATTTTCTCATTGCCAGTCTGCTATGCCCAAATATGGTAAATGGACTAGTACTTACATAGCGCTTTTCTACTCTATCTGAGCACTCAAAGCGCTTATACATACAGGTTGGTGTACGTAACATGCTTTGTTAGTTTTGTTTTTCACACACCAATTTATTTTTGCAAGTATTGATAGTATTTTTTTAATGTTAAAGTGATGAACTATTTGATTAATTTACTTGTGCTCTTTCCCCCTTTTTTTTCTTTATATTCTCCTTTTTTTGCTCTCTTTCTTTTCTTTCTTTTCCTTTTCTTCAGCCTGTCAGCTCTGGCTGTTACATTGTATGTTAAAAATAACTCAGATAAATAAAATAAAGGGTTAAAACATCAACAAGAAGAGCCTATTGAGAACCTATAGAGCTCATCTTGAAATAGCAAATATGTTTGGCACAACAACGCATTCAGATCACAGTTCTGCTTGCAAGATCTACCAGACATGACAGGCTTAAAAAAAAAAAAAAAAAAAGCGCTTATACAACATGTTTACATTTACTGCATTCACACCCATTCATACAAGCACTAAGCTAAGTGCTTTTATTGTCTAACATTCACACACAGTCACACTCCAACGCAAGCGTTGGAGAGCAACTTGAGGTTCAGTATCTTGCCCAAGGATACTTTGGCATGCAGCCCAGAGCAACCAGAAATCGAACCACCAATCTTCTGATTGGTGGGTGACCTGCTCTATCTCCTGAGCTACAGTCACCCCGCCACCCCAAAGAAATGATGCTTGAAGGACAGGAACTGAATTTAAGATCACATAGTGTGCATTATTAAATAAGTAACTTAGGGATCACTTCTTCTCTACCATGATACAGTGTGATACATTATTAATGATCTGCTAATGGTTTTGCACTCACATCATTTGAATCCAGAATGTTTTTCTCTGGGCTGTTTACAACTAGCTGAGGATTAGATATTGTGTAACATTAGAACTGAAGTGCAGTCATGTTGGAACTGTGTTGCATCTAGTTTGGTCATCCTGAGTCTCAGGAAACGGCACGTTTTCTTCACACTGACACTTTGTTCCTTTGCATTTGGCTGTGTCGTGCGCTATCTGCCAGGTACTACAGAATGAGGTGGGTGCTGGAAAAAACTGAGATTTACAAAAATTAGACAATAACCTGCAAGCACAATGGACGTTTACGTTTACTAATACAAAACACTCATTATGGCCGCATCCAATCAAGCCTGTAATTAAATGTCTCATCAAATCTATTTTCTTCCCCAGTCATTTCAATCCAGTCATCCAGGAGGATTACTGGAGCTCAGCAGGGGGAGAACAGAGCAGGAAGCTGGTCCAACACAGAGGAGCTTCCTGTCGTGTTTCGGTGATGTGAATGTGAGGGGCAGACGGCAGGAGCTGGAGAATACTGGCTGCTGGAGTCGCTCCAGCCGCTGCATTGGCAAAGGTACTACAAGCACAGATGGCTCAGTCATCAGTGAGCACACACAAAAACACAAACACATAGTCGCATGTAAAAGCCCCTGACAGCAGCTGACACATGAACACATGGTCACGCATGCAGCAAACAAGTGACAACCACACAGCCCACACAGACAGAAATGTGTGAATGAACACTCGCACACACACGGAGTCCACATCAAATTGGGCATGAGATTAAATGCTACATCAAATCTACTTTAATTCCTGATCCTTTCAACCCTGTAGTGCCCTGCTTTACGGAACCAAAATAAAAACAGCAACTGTGTTCACAGATTAGTTGTGTGTGCTTGTATTTGTGCAAGAGAAAAAGAGCGGTCATGAAAGAGGCCCTCTTATGGTGACAGAGGTGCCATGGGACAAGAATGCTTTTCTCTCTAGGTTCCTACTTGTATGGACCAGGGCTGTAAATGAAAGCACAAACCAGCAAAAGCACAGTCTGCTCTCTGCCCCACAGGCAGCTGCATGGTTTAGGAATTTTGAGGTTACAGTACAAAAACTAAGAAAGAGAAAATAAATTTTTAAAATCTGCTGGAGAGCATGGAGAGATGGTTGACGAGCAGGGGGAACGAGGCACGTTGTGAATAATGATGGCTTGAAAGCTGGTATTGATATTTTTAAGAGAACTGGGCTATATGCCGTCTGCATCACATTCCAAGCTATGAAAGATATAATCTGTAATCCCTAGAAAAACACTGTGCAAGAATTCTGCTATAAAAATTTTATTGACTGCATCACAAGTGGATCTAAACAACTTCCTGCATGTCAAAACACCAATGAGAAATAAGGCATCAGACTCAAACTACTCACAATGAGAAAAGTCTGGATCAAAACATCTACTATCATGAACGACTTAGAGTGGAAAAACACCTGTGATAATGGACAAGGTGGAGTCAAAACACCCACAATAATACAACTTTGAGTCAAAATACTAATGAGAACAGACAAGTCCAACTCAAAACACTCACAGGAAAGTAGAGCTAATCAAATTTTATTTTCAGTTGTGATTTTGGATTCATAATGTTGCAAACATTTCCCCAATGACGTTTTTCTTTTAATGTGTTATAAATCCAATGCAAGCCCTGCCCCACCCCAATTTGGTTTATATTGTTATAAAGTCTGTTGTTATAAAGCGCAAGGAAGCCTACTCCTGAAATTACTTTTTTTTTTACTTTAATAAATGCACGTTTTTAAAGTCAGCAATTTACTGTGATAGATACTTGAGAAGGTAACCAAAAGATTGAAAAAATTAAATAGAATTGCCAATCCTATTACAGATAACTGCTGTTTGTATCATGCTGAAGTTCATTTCAAGAACGGAAAGAAACCTCCCCAGAAGAAAGAAATTCCCAGGAGGCTTTTCATGCTTATCTTTGAGTAAAACATAGTAACAAAATATTGCTTCTAAACTGCTACATTTGAATGACAAAGTACCTTCTATAACCATCTCCTTCCTAGTTGAGGCCAGTAAAATGACTTCCTGCCCTGCCATGGGACTTTTTTGACAATGTCATTGTACTATTTATTGGATCCTGGTATTTTGGGATTATGCCTTGAAGTTAAACTGTCATGAACTGCAGGATGTGCAGACTGGATGTTGTATTGAAGACATGCAGAAGGAGACTGAGCTGAACAAAAGGTGAGCTGTTTATTGACAGGCTGATGGCAGGTAGAAAGTAACACGAAACTTAATGTACAAAAGAAACTAAACTATAAACTACTGAAACCTAGAAACTATAAGAACACACTGGCTGCTAAGAAGTACTGGAGCTGAGGAACACTAGACAGGGACATAAAAAGAAACTAAGGCAGGAGCTCTGACAAGCGACAAAGTGAGACGGAGACGATAAATACACAGGGGGGTTATTAGGGAAAGTGGAGGCAGCTGGGAAAAACGAGATGCAGGTGAACTAAATCAATGGAGACAAGACAAAGGAAGCAAAAATAAAAGCAAAGCACAAGGAACACAAACCTTCAAAATAAAACAGGAAGTGAGATAACGAAATAGGGAAATCACAGACATGAATGAACTTAATGCAAGGAACTTGACACATGAGGAAGGAAGACTGAGGGAGGAACAAGAATAAAGCCATAGGGAACTAGGAAGAAAACCTGACGCACAAGAAATACACAAAACAAATATAACATTAAACAAACCAAGAATCAGAACAAAGCTTGGATTCATAGAGGAATTCACAAATTCAAAGAGGAAGTTATTTTTCACTGTCATTTCATATATCTATGTACATTAACTATTGTCGGCTTAGAGAGATCTAAAAAAGGAACCATTTACATTATTGCATAATCATTAACATACTTGGGCAGCCTGGCATGTGGGGAACATGGCGTTATCTTATTTAACTGTCAAAAAATAAATAAATGTTGAATGAATCAAAATGACAATGACTCATTTATCCATCTGAGGTTTTATTTCACACTTGGTTTGGAACAAAGTGAGATACTGCTATTACGAAACACATCAGAGTGTTGCCTTGAGAGATGTGAAACTAGTGCATGAGAGAATCTTAGCAGTATTGTTTTAGGTCATCAGTCAGCTGGAGGGAAACCCGAGGCTGCATGTATAGAAACCCACAGTAAAGTACTGTTTGAGATCATCAGAGGGTATTCTGCATTTAAATTTGGGGAAATCCCAGCAATTTTATCTAGGTGCGGCAAATCTAAACTGAAGGTCATGCCACTACTCAAACATTCAGTAATCTAAGTATTAAGAATTATATGGAAAATCAGACAGAGGAGTAACTGAGTTCATCCTATCATTATTATTCTTATTTGAAAAAGTGCAAGAACAATCGTTTTGACGAGAACTTTTACTCATCATTCACAACATATGATAATTTCTAATTATAGTGAATAGCACAGCTATAGAAGTAAAATGCTTTAGCATGCCATAATAAAAAGCTGCATTCATATCATAAATGTTTTCTAACAAAAATCAAGCTATGAATAATGGTACTTGTATGTATTCAGTATGTCTGCCTCCTTCAATTTGAATAAAAACAAGATAAGTCTCAAAGCCATATGTGACCAGATAAGTTATGACGCATGATCTTAAAAAAGAAGAAGATATGCAGATCACAGGGTCAGTGAGACATCAGAGTGTACTTTTTGAGATAAACATTATCTTCTCACAGGTTTAAAATAAAACAGAATACCATAGCTTCACTGTGTTGAACATTTAGTAATCCAAAATGATCATATCGATACTTGTCTTGGACTTTGTACAACAGATCGAGATTAGCTCAACACCATCAACAGCAGCATCTGGTTGTGGTGTGATTAATACATTATTATTAGAATCTTTGGTGTTTTGGAACAGCTTCAGTAGTTTGTACTCTTTCAAGCTTGATAAGTCACAGATATGTTTAGGAACACTCACTCCCCTCTATGTGTATGCCGCACATTTATTTTACCATTGCCCTGACCTTGAAAAGTTTCACTGTAATAGTGCTGACATGACTAACTGGTCAAAGCACCTATTAGCAGTAAGGCAAAGCAGCCTCGCTGTTTGTCCAACCCCAAACATGTGCATCTATGTCTACCCTGAATACTAACGCCAAGAATTCAACAAAATGTTGAATTATCACAATGTTTTTACAAATGCAGTTACTTTGTTAAAATTAATCTTGATGTTGAATTTCCAACAAACTGCTGAATCCTAATTGCTAATTAACATGCTAATTTGGAGGAGGGGTGGTGTGTCCGAAGGAAAGTCTGGGCGATGCTGAAGTGTACGAAGGGATGCGATATGAGTACTGTGTGTACACAAAGTGCTTGTATCGCATCAGCGGAGGATTTTGGCTTTCCGAGCTATCTCCAAAAGTCACCGAAGTCACCGGAAAAAGTCGCAAAATTAAGCAACAAAGTTGCTAAGTTGGCAACGCTCCTGGGAATTTATGTTTAATATGAAGATTGAAATTGTCATCTGTCCACTTCTCCACTTCTTCCCCCTTGCATTCGCGCCAGTTGCCATTTTGCTTTCTTTAGCCACGCAAAATCAAATGTGAACAGGACTGTCACAAGATCAACGTGCACATTGTGAACTAAACTGGCCATCCATGGTGGTAGATTGCAAATTCCGGTGAAATAATACTATAATGCAACGATCTACTGAGAGAAATCTAATTATTCTGGTATCGGCAACGGAGCAGGGTGCACGCCTACTTGCTAATTGCAGTGATGGCGAAGAGTTCCAATAGCGAATCAGTGAAATTCTCAGCCTGGCACAAAATGACCTCTACATGGTGCAGCGCCGGTCGACCAACTGCTGGCTGCAGCAGAGAAGAAAGCTCTGCAGAGGGTGGTGAAGGCTGCACAAAGAAGTGTTGGAGTCAGCTTCTCCACCACCACTAACATTTACACTGCCAGATGCAGAAAAGGGCCACCTGCATCGTAAAGGACCCCACACACCCAGCACACACACTTTTTGTTCCACTCTCCTCAGGTAGGAGGCTAAGCAGGACCACCAGACTATTGTTACTTTCTATTTCTATTTATTCTCAGGCAACGCTGGGACCTGAGGACAGAAATTTGGTTCCACTGCATGTAAATGTGATGCGAATGACAATAAAGAATCCTTGAATCCTTCTGTGTTAATTACTGTTAATTATCAAGTGGAAAATCTACGCCGTAACCTGACCTGCACCGCCCAAGAAATTTAACTGTGTCGGGGCAATGCAGCCCACAATGATCGTGATTGGCCTGTTCAGCCCCATCATTCCTCCTGTGCATTTTCTCACTACTTTTACTGAGCAGTTTGTTTAATTTATCGGTAAAATAATAACACTGTCTCAATATAAGGAATAATAATCATAGCATCAATTTAAGGACTCACAAATATCAGCAAATTCCTGGAGGGAGATTGCTGACGCTATCGGAATGGGCATGAGGGAATGAACAAAGAAGTGCAAAACCCAGAGGGACAAATATGTTCACACCCGATAAAAACTGACTCGGGGGGGAGTCCCTGCATTTTATTTGTTTCTGTCGGCCGCACCACATGTAGAACACTGGGACACGACCGCAAGGTAATTAACACAGATTTGCTGTATGATGGGATCAGCACCATCTGCAACATGACCAACCAGCTGAAGTTCAAACACCGCAGCTTTCCCAGTATAACCAGTATTTGGTGTGTCAGCCTGAATAATTCTGATTTAGTCTCAAGCTCAACATGCTTTCTGTTTCCTCTGGGCTATAATGGGCTAGCCCAGGGGTGGGCAAATCCAGGCCTTGAGTGCCGGTGTCCTACAGGTTTTAGATGTGTCCCTGATCCAACGCACCTGAATCAAATGGCTGAATTACCTCCTCAGTATGCAGTCACGTTCTCCAGAGTCCTGCTAATGACTTCTATGTGTGATTCAGGTGTGTTGGATCAGGGACACATCTAAAACCTGCAGGACACCGGCCCTCGAGGCCTGGATTTGCCCACCCCTGGGCTAGCCTGACTGGAATCAGGGGCGTAGAATTAGGTAGGGATGGTAGGGACACGTCCATGATTAGCAAAGGACAGTAGGAAGATGTCTCTATCAATATTTACTCCGCGGGTGTAATTAGCACTGCACCGGACCCCAATTTGTCACCAAGCCCCAGAAACCGATTTGACTCACGTCTCTACCAGTGTTAATCCCAAACCTTTTGAATACATGTGCAGGATCTGCCAGTATATTGTGGCAGTGCACTAAAATGTAAGCAAATTTATTTGGTCTAAATAACTTCATCCTATTACTTCCTAGTATTATTAGTCATGATAACTGGTATTACCTTTCTATTTATTTATCTATTTATTATTTGTGTTTAATTTTTAATGTATTTATTTATCTTGCAATTTATTTATATATTTTTTGTATTTTGTTTGTATATTTTATATTTTATGTATAGATTGTAGAAGTACACTAGATTTCAAAGTATTCACTGTTCAATAAATGCAATAAATGCAATTTGTTTACAAAGTCAATGAGTAATGTTAAATAATCATGATTTCAGTATTTAACAAAATAATCGTGATTATAATTTTTTTTTTTTTTCCATAGTAGAGCAGCCCTACTATTTCATTTTGGATGTTTCAGGAACTGAAATTTCAAGTCAGAAAACACACTGGCATACCTACTGACCTTCTAGCACCAATCTTCAGCAATGCTAACTAACTACTGCACTCCTGTAGTATCTCTCCATCTGTGTCTGAGACCATATTGAAACAGAGCTTGTGTTTCTAGGAGCCAGAATCAGATTGACTGAGAAAACATTTGGGAACCTGATGAAAATTAGAAACCTCTCACATTGCTGTGCACAGAATACTATGTACAATAACCTGCCTCGAAAACAGGTATAACTGGTAGTGCTTTAAAAAAAATGTATAGCAGAATTCTGTATTTGGATTGGGGCATTTGTTTGTAGGTAATTTGTAATGTAAACTGGCCTCCACCCTGGCAGTTGCACTACCTTAAATTTCATAAACCCACAGTGAGATATTTGAGTAGAGACAATGGCTCCATAATCTGATAGTGCTGTCTGTTTCCCTGCTTCCGGACAGAGCTTCAAATGAAGCTTGATATGATCACTGAGCAGAAGTGGAAGTGCACCAGTGAACGATGGCAGCTATATCTAGGCAGTGATGCACCTCTCCTATTTCAGGACGGAGGCTAATGACATTTATATGACCTTGATATATGCTCCTTATTGAGGCAGACATATAATGATGACATGTCAGGTACAATACCAGGTATATCTTTTTCATTTTATTTTTTCATCTTTCAATACTCCAGAAGAGATGGAACCAATTTGTGAATACAGGACAAAGGGAACCTTCATATTCATCTGCACTTCAAAGATAGCTGGAAAAAAAAAAAAACAAGAGAATGACTCAATAATTCATGAGAGTTACCAACTTCACAGCACTTTGCGGTTCTCTACAGCTGCTGTGTGCAGCTTTTACAAATGTAGAAGGCTAGGATTGTACAATACGTTTCTTTTGCTCCTTTAAATGAGCAAATGTACAACACTAGAACTACAAAGACAGCACATATCTTAAACAGACAGCTATTTTGAAATAACATAAACACATTAAATCAGCAGTATAGCACAGTTTTGGACTGTACATCTGGAACCCAGAGGTTACACACTGCAGTCCTCAAAAAGACAGCACGCAATTTTATGACCAGGAGAGCAATTGTAAAAGAAAAAAACACATTATCTACACAGGAAGTGAGTAGGCGTCCATTTGACAGAACATAAGAACTCAAATTTTAGTTTATAGACTGACAGCAGATGCATGTCAACCCACAAGTTACAACACCTATGTGCAACAGAAAATGCTAAAGTAAATCTTAATGTATTACATAAAAAACTTACACTGTATGTCAAATACAATTGCTTGCTCATGAAAATGGACATTTTCTTATCTTTCCCAAACAAAATCATGTTTGCTCACACTTCACACTTAATTCTTCTTATTATTGTTATATGAGGAGTAAATCATAGCGTGAGGTATACACTTCTAAGTGTAAGTATTACACAGGTAGTCTCTGGAGCTTGAAAAAGGCGACTGGACTTCTTTTTGTTTCTTGAAGACCTGGATGACTGAGAATCTACACAGACATATTACACAGGTATATCAGTGAAAACATTGCATTGTGAATTCAGTGCAGTTTAGCTGCTTTAAAAGTGCTATAAGGCATACCTTAAGTGTTATGTAACTTCTCTTGAAAACTGTGTACTCACAGTGACACAGCTTCAAACACAAAGGGATCTTACTTTAACTATTAAGTTTAGACCTAACAATTTCATTGCTCCTGATCCCATCATATTAGTAAGAGAATACAAAAAGGTTCCACTTCTATATTTCCCTGCTGTTCATATTATTTGTGAGCAGCTGAAACAAAGACAACAAGTCAGGAATATAAAGACGATTAAAAAATTTTAAGTTAATATCTGTATATTTGCAGATATACATTAATGTTTGTCACTTGAACAGCAGAGCCAAAAATATATAACTTACAAGACAATAAATGAAACTGTTGATGAAATGAAAAGAGTGTAAAAAAATAAAACATGAACTTTTCCTGTAGCTTTATGTCAAGGCCGGCTGTGTGAAAGGCAGGATATGGACTGAATTGCAGGATTCAGAAGACTGATGTAAACTTAAAGCAGCTTTAACACTGAGCTCTTTCACAAAAATACAAAAATCCGCGGAGCAGCTGAACAGGATCAAATAGTCCAGGAACCAGGAATCACCAGGAAATGTGGAACAAGGAAACACACAACAATGAGGGACACAGCTATGAGGGAGCATGTGACAAAGGGCGAGGGGACACTGAGGCACAGAATAATGAGGGAACAGGTAACAGGTGGGCGAGCAGCTGAAACTAATCACAGATTACAAAGGAAGTTAAACTAGTTACAAAGGCCAGAGAGACAAAAGGGCAACAAAGTAAAACAGGGAGTAACAGTTGACAGACTCACACATGCAGACTTGACAGAGACAAGACTGAGGGAACTGAAAGGGAATACAAAGGGAACTAACAAACCTCTAATCAACAAAGGTGGAACAACAAACCTCACAAGCTCCAGAGAACATAAGATAAAACCATAAACAGAAAACTATAAGGCTTAGACATAAATCTTTTCTCCAAATTCCAAAACCTGCCTGCATTATCACCATCTACAGTTACATGTCTCTTCTTCTGAATCAAACTAGATTCATGTGAAATAGCCAAGCCAATCCTTACTTTGGTAGCTTTAAACACAAAAACACTCACACAGAAGACTGGACTGCAAGTTCTCACTGATTGATTCCTCTTGGTGACACAGAATATCTGTTTTCTCACTGAGCAAATACTTTATTTGACCTTGGATCTGATAATAACCGAGGTCTCTCTTTAATTCCCAGCAAAACAATCTCTCTCATCATCCTGAGCCAACATGCAGAGACATTTCAGCAGCCTAGCTGGACTATTCTAGTAAAAACAAGCATGGCTCTGCTTGTTTCATGTATAATTGATCATTACATTAAGAGTTAGCTGACACGCACAAGGCTGTCATTTAAAGAGTTGAAGAGGTGCATCTTGTGACTTCCTGGGAGCCTGTTTCTCTTTGGAGGCAAGAATAATGTACACAATTGATTTGATTTTCTGAGTGATTTAACCTGGAGGTGATGTACAGGAGACATACAGACATACTTCCTGGTTCCAATGTGAAGACACATCAGTTGCAAGAATTTTTTTTCTATTATCAGTACAGGAACTCATTCTTCCTCTGAATGAAGATGTACAAATTTATTTAGGTGTTTTACATGATCTTGAATGTTACAATGAATTGTGTTTTCTTTACCTGTTGTGACAGCCCCTTTGTCATTTATGATGGATGATACATGCATTTACTATCCTGTATGTTGCACTGTCAAAAATGTAATTTTGTTTCAAATTATCTTACTTAAAATTGGATGCAAGGCAGTTCAGTAATGTGGTAAACTGATATTAACAGGTTGAAAAACAGATAACTTAAGTGTAGTGCTTTTACATTTTATATATGACATTTTAACACATTTAAATGGGTGAGATCTGCTGTTCATCTCGGTGAGATTATAAGGTTCTTATGACTAATCTGTCACCTTTGTTTCATGGTGTTAAAAAATGGGCAATGGTGAGAAAGATCATGAAAAAGTAAATTAATAAAAAATAAAAATAATTTATAATTTAACTGACGTGGAAATATTAAAATATAAAATACTGTTTGAATTAAGTGATCAAATTATGCTGGAATAATAGGGAGTTAATTAGTTAGGATAAACTCATTGAATTGTATTGGAGAGTTTAATTCACTTTATTTAAAAAAAAATTAATAACTTCATATTAACACTAGGGATGGCACAATACCACTTTTTTATGTCCGATGCCGATACCGATATTTTACATTTGGATATTGGCCAATACCGATATAAATCCGATATTTAAAATTGATCCAGGCATTTAAAAAAATTTTTTTTTTAATTAAAAAAAAAAAAAGATGTCAACAGTCTCTCACACAACAAAATAAAGTCTTTTAGTTGTCTCACATACAAGACTAAGGACCACGGCGGGCAGAGCTTTTTAGGCAGTGGCACCAAAGCTCTGGAACTGTTTACCACTCCAGCTCCATTTAGCTGACTCTGTGGCATCATTTAAAAAATAGCTGAAAACTTTTCTGTTTAACCAGGCTTTCTGGTTTCTGACTTTATTTTTATTCTTTTTCTTTTAATATGGTAATGTTATTATGTTTTTAACATAGTGTTTTCTGGGGTGGGGGGGTGATATTGTGTTTTAATTATTGTACAGCTCTTTTCTGTCTGTGAAAAACGCTATATAAATAAACTTTACTTACAACAATAACTATCACCTGAATCCTGTTGCTTCTGTGTGAGAAGGTGATGCTTATGGCATGTTGCAAATTTCTTTAGGGCTGCAACTATCGATTATTTTAGCAATTCTGTATTCTATTTATACTGATTACCCAAGTAACTGGATAAGAAATACTTTTTTCATATTAACAGTTCATCTGCATATTTTAACTTCTGTACTGCAGTTTTTCCCTGTGTGAAACAAACAGGGTGGATGGAGCAGCTACAAAGTTCTCTTTTCTTCACTTACTGATCAGGTGGTTGATGAAGGATCTCCAACTGTTTCCCAGTAAAGGTTTAATGGAGGTTACAGGGACGAAAAGGCTTCTTTTGGACACTAGAAAAACATTTCCTTCTGCTCCATCTGAGCGCGCCGGCTCCGCCTCTTTCCGCTTGTGCAGACAGACTGCACATAAATCAGCTGATTGCTGCTGTTGCGTCATCAGTGTTCACGTGAAAAACTAGGGGCTGCGTGAGCGCAATCTTGTAATGCTTTATATTTACAAGCATTGACCTAAATACGTTTCTACTGCAGGTCTATATTTAGTCACAAATCAGGGATTAAAGTACAAAAATATTTTGACGGGGAAGGGGTTCTTCCGGTACCGGACGGTCACTAGTGCTAATAGCTGCGCTCGCTAGCAGTATGTCCGAGAGCTGAAGTAGAGAAAAAAATAACAGCGGATTCTCAGCACAGCGAGCACAACACACAAACAAGGCAGAGAGCGGTGGAGGCGGAAAAACATGTCAGCGATGATCGCTCAGTGTCAAAGGGAATCCGTCGCAGCGACGGAGGATCTGAGGGGGTTGTTTTCTAACTCCTGATCCCCCCACTCCATTCCAGTAGGTGGCGGTAATGCAGCTCTAAGCTAGTTTGGTCAACCGCAAACCCACAAGAAGAAGAAAACGATGAGCCCTGTAATGCAGCTAATGTGAGCGAAACGTTATTTAATGTATCGGATTACATTTTTTTATTTCTTTCCGATATCTGATCCAGTAATTTAGGCCAGTATCGGACCGATACTGAATATCGGATCGGCGCATCCCTAATTAACACAAGGTAATTGTGATGATTTATCATTAATGATTTGTGCCAGTTTGACTGAATTCTGTAAGCAGATGCTGCTAAAGAAACCAATGCCCACTACTTAAACAAGTACATACTGAATTTTTGTTTAGTTTACAGCAAAACTGGTATACCTGAGGTTAGTCAGAATATTTAGTGGGTCAACTGCTTCAGACAGATGAAAGAGGGTGAGAGACACACAGACAGATGGATAACAAGTGACCATGTAAAGGCCAAGTACTCACAGGCTGATATAAAAGAGGTTGTGGCTTCCCTCAGGAAGTGACTTCTAGGCCAACACGGACCTGCCTGCAGGGCCAATCATCATCTTCTGTGTCCATTCAGCAAACCACAGCACACTTCCTCTGACACACGCGTGTACACACACGCACGCACGGACGCACGCACGCACTCAATGTGTGACATCTGCCTGTGTGAAAAGGGTGGAAAGCCTCTCAGCATTGCTGTTGCACAGCACTGTGAGATTTCCCCCATTTTTCTAATGTAGGTTAAGATGCTAATCACATAAAAAGGATTATCCAAGGGCTGATTTATGAAACCTTTTTTTTGTTTTTGCTCTGCTGTTTGGAGCAGCTCAGCTCTCAGAGGTCACTCTTTGGAAAACGTTAAACAGGAAGGACTTTTTCTACATTTAAGGTGCATTTATAATTAAACAACGGGGCAGTCGTGACAGCCATGATTCATGGAATATGCCACAGTGACGATCATCTGACATAGATATGATCTCAGCACATGGACAGGAAATATTAGAGTCTGACTGGTACACCAGCCTGCTGACATTTACTTATTGTAATAATAATAATAATAATAATAATGCCTATTGTAGACCAACTTTATTGTGGACCTTCAAGTGTTTGTGTATATTTCAAGTCATAAAAAAGGATGAGCTTTGTTCTGCTGATCACGTTTGTCTGACAATTTTGTCTGAGAAAAAAGCAAACATTTGCAAGGGCTCATTGGTTAAAGTATGAAGTATGATCATATCAAAATATGAATATTTGAAATGTTATGATAATAATTTCAGTCTTAGTTAAGCAAAACATTTGTTGCCCTTGCAAATGTCAGGATCTTTCAGCATCTATGACACTAAACAGGATACCTTTGTAGGTATGGAATGTTGGTGGAAGAAAATAATAAATTGCAAGCTTAGCTTTGGAGAATATTTTCACTGTTTTCTAACATTTTAAACAGATTAGTCAACAATAAAAAATATTATGAATATTATGAAAAAACACACACTGACACACAATTAGCACTGGCTGTCTGACTATTTTTATAGTAAATATCAGCATCAATACCAGCCCAGAAATGGAAAATTAGTGCATCCGTAATTGTTTTCTAATTAGCTTTGTTACTAATTGCAACAAATGTGAGTAGATTAAAATGATGTGAACATTGTTTTATTATGTACAAACTACACAACTGTTACTCCACTCTCCACTCTGCAGTTCAGCTCAGCTCTACCCCAGTTTTGAGTCTATTTTAGATAATTGTGTTGGTTTTCTGACCACATAATCATTATTTTTGGCTGTATCAGGCAGCTGTTTCCAAAAAGCTCTCAGAAACCAACCATATAACAGCAGCCCAGCCACAAAACAGCAGCCCATGTAAGCCGGCAGATGCAATATGCAACTTCATGACAAACACAAATGGAGCAAAGCCTCAAAGCGCAACAAGCTTCTCGCTCCAAACTAAACATCCGCCCCTAATTTGGTGGACTGTTAAAGCATCAGATTTCCCATCTCCACCTCAGACATGTCATTGCTGCTGCTGCTGACCCCAACATCCACCTGCAGGCTCCTGGAAGATATTTATTAATCACTCGCCAATTTCTGTGTGTATATTTGAGGGGAAAGATAAGCTCTGAACCTAGAGGCCAAACTAACTCTATTCTTCTGAGTTTTCCGATTCAGCGGTGACTAAATATTGCACTGTGTCTGAAGCAGTCTACACCTCACTATTGATTCTGTCTCAGCTGAGATGCTATTCTGTTACTGGTGCTGCAGATGGTGCTGAGAAGATAGTAAGCAGACTGTGACAGCACCATTTCTACATTACATCAAGAATTTTTTCTGCATTACGTTCCGCTGAAAAAAGTTTTCCTACCAGCTAATATCGGATAGATGTGACAGGCCAATTTTAGCTGATATCATAGGCTAAATAGAAAAGACAGACAGCTTCCAGGTCTGAAAAATGAAGCAGAAAGGATTTATACCCACATTACTTCTAAAGGTCAGCAGGGGTGACTCATTTAGTTGCAAAAGAGCCTGACTGCGTAGAAGTCTAACAGAAAACACCTCACCTTTGCACTCGATCTGTGACCTCAGTAAACATTTTCCTGGTGAGTTTACGGTCTAGTCGCTAGTTTCAAGTCTCACTAAAATATGACATGATTTTCATCTATTTTAAAATTGTGGTTCCATGAGTGTGAAAAAAAGACAATAAAGGGCCATGCTTTAGGTCAGATTGTGATTGACATGTTACTATAATATGAACATGAAGTTTCAGAGTCAGATCGGCATCGTGCTCTTGATATATGGTTTCAAAAAGCTAAGATGGCGATGGCAAAAACGCTCAGATCGAGGCTTTAAAACCGGAACTTCACAAACCAAACTCTGACTACACAGTGGCTACATCCACCTTTAGTCTATGGCTCTTACTCAGACATATTGCTCCAGAGCGACTGACGAGAGACATCATTTAAACACACCACTGACATAGCATCTGTTCAATCAGTAATCCTTTTCCGGTTTGACACCTAAGACCTCACAGCAATGCTAGTTTGACAAATCACCCAAATTCCACAATGTTTATTTATTTATTTTTATGATTCTATTGTCAGACATATGCTCTTATATTTTTGTGTTTGCACACGTCTAAAATATGGTGTCTTATTGTTTCTTTTTATCATGGTCTGCTAATTTGGAGCTGTGCCAAAAAAAAAAAAAAAAAAAAAAAAAACGATTTTCACCAACTGTTTTTACTTTTGTAAATCTGTGATGTGACAGTAAAGCTGAATCTGAGATAAATCCTTCCAGAACTGTATCCCAATATTTGTTAGTAACTGTGTGTAAAGTGCTGCTTTCGTGGGTGGTGATATACAGCATACAGCAGTGTTGTGTTTACAGTGAGTGCCTGCAGCTGACAGGACAGATGTGAACTGCCTGATGTGGCCAAGTCAAAGACAGTCCCTCCATTCAGTAAGAGCCTAGGACACAGGCTGATCCATATGACCACCCTCCACACACAAACACACAGTAGTGCTTTCATCACTTCAGAGGACCCTGAATAGACTTGCATTCATTTAGCTTGACCTACCCATAATCTTAACCTAACCTTAAACCAAATTACCTTCAAATTTTATGATTTACCTCACAGGGACTTCCTTTCCAGCCCTAAAGGGCGGCAGGTCCACACAATGTGCCTGCCTAAACTGATTAATCTCCCAGCAACATGACACACGCATCCACACAGAGTCATGACTCCCGACTCCAGTTTTTTGAATAGTTCACATATGACAGCACCTCATAAACACGACTGAAACATGACAATATGTGGAGCTGACTATAAAACCTAAGGAATAAGCAAGTTATAATGTATCTACATAAATAGTCTTTATATCAAAGCTTGAAAGGACAGCCGTGTACTGAAAGCTACACTTTAAACTAAGGCAAATAGAAAAAAATGAAAAATATCAGATTTTTGACGCGTTTTCATCATATTTTATGCTAACATTACACTTGTGTTAACTTTTCTTGCTAATTCTTATTCGCTCCACACGGCTCTGATGTTTCATTCAGTCACGCTTGACTTCTTAATGCTGCTTTGCGCTATTTAATTCAGCTCTATATTCATTTTTGGATTATTTTCTTAATCTTCATTTTTAATTCATGTGTGTTTGTAAACGGGAACGCTAGCCGCTCATAGTGAGCCAGATGCGGGGAAACGGGGAGAGATGCTGCGTCTGACCCGTCCGCTAACTCCCGCTGTAAAACCGTTACTCTGGTCACAGGTCTCTGAACGACCTCTGACTCGTATGTAATCTTCCAGCGCACACCCACACACGGTGTTTAGGTCAGGCTACTTACGCCCTTGGTCTGGGGAAGCCCATGGACAACAGCACGTCCAGGCTGGAGCCGCATTTCATCGATCCCGCTCGGTTCTGCCGGAGCCGCCGAGGGAGGATTTTGCTGTAGAGGTCTTCTTTGGCAGCCATGATCAACCGGCGTCACTCAGTCCACTACGAGTTCAACACAGTCCGCTACACCTCCGGCTAGTCCATGAGCTTCAGCTGGGTCCGCATGAGTGGAGAGATAACGGCAACAACACGGTACAGAGAGCAGCGCTTTGCGGCCAGGCAGAGCCCTGCTACTCCGCCCACTGGAGGAAACAGCAAATTAAATCAGCTCACTGGCTTTGTACAGTACAGCTGTACGATACACCATCACACAACATACACACCAACACAACACAGCATACTGTACAGCTTATATGACTTGAAATGGTAGCTTTATTAGCAGCTGTGTTTTGAATATGGTGTTACTTATTAAAGACAAACATGCTATAAAAGTTACTTTTATTAAGGGTAAAAATACATTTACGTAAAAATATACTGAATTAAACACAATTACCATAATATCATATGCAGAAAAGAATTACATCATGTTTAAACTGCAGCTGCATAAATTTCACACAAGCCTACCACTCACTGCACTTTAACTCATATTATATGCAGGGGCGTTTCCTGGTATTTTTCAGCTCGGTGAGACTGAGGCAACAAAGGCCTGAAAAAGGTTTTGTATCAAATATCAGTTTTGCAGGGTAGTGAAAGAAAAAAACAACACACAAGAAAACAAAATAGCATCAAAATATCTAAAGTACTCAGAATCATATGCATTATATTAATGGATGATGACTGATTCATTAATGTGTATATCACTGTTTTGTCCTAGAGATGATTTCAATGATTTATACTGCTACATAGTTTATAATAAGACAGCATCTTATACTAGTAGGTTTATATTTGTATTTTTGCATTCTGAATATAGTGGAGCAGAATTAAGACTGTGCTTCAGTAAAGTACTTGAGTAAATGTACTTAATTAGCAGCAGTGGCAGGGCAACTGGGAGGGCTGATCATATATCAGGTGCCACCCATGGCCCTGCTCTGGACACACCCCTGCTTGTAAGGCATTAATCTGATATAAAATTTGAACCAGACCAATTCCAGGTCTGTTAAAATAGCTCGATTCCACATTCCTCCCCCTCACAATGTATTTCTACACAAAAATACTCTCTGCTCATTTAAGTGACGTAAGTAAGATCATCATTTATCTGCATACTATGTTTATTGTATGCTTTGAACACGTCAATTATTTATTATTATGATCATTTTCAATGGGTAATAATACCTACTGTTCCATACTGGGGAAAACTAACTTTGATGCATGAATATATTAGTTAAACAATAAAATTAAATAAAAAAAATAATAATTTCATTCCTGAGCTTGAAAAATGTATTTTACTGTGTGTCTAACACATTCTTAATTCAATGAAATGCTAAATTCTAATTTTGGTTTTTAACTATCTTAAATCTTTAATGGGAAATCTGAAGTTTCCTAAGATGATTCTTCCTTTGTTTTCTAGGATCAAAGTAATGCAACACTATATGGTCCATCTGGTAAAATGCTGAACAAGCTATCACTAAAGAGTGAAGATCCTGATTGTAACTGATTATTTCCTTCATGTAATTTCATGTAAGTCAATCAAGAGCTTAGTTCTCCACATAGTAGTGTTAAATCCTATCAGTCTTCCCGTTGAAATGACACCGGAGCTCTGTCAGACACGTGCAGGGTCACGCTGTGCCATGGCCGCGAGTTGGCCCTGAGTGAGCTGAGCGAGTCATGTGGAGATGCGTGAGGTTAGTGTTGACTGCCGACAGTGCCGGCAGATGGGTTATATGGTGAGATGACACAGAAGACGCAGCCTGCCTCCTGGAAAGCTTGCCTCATCTCCACCTAGTGGGGCAAATAGAGACTGCATCAGAGGGACAGAGCCTGGTTCCAGCCAGATACACAAATCCAACACATCCTGGCACCAAAGGTGACCCCAGAGAGGAGGTTATTGACTGATCCACTTCAACTCCTATCACAAAGGAAATAACTGAGCAAAGAAGATGGTGATTCTGTTAAATGTCTTGTCTTTTTTAACAGTATTTAATACCGGTTTATATAGCACAGCCATGCTCCTAGCCCTACAAGGTTTCTGCACATTTTTAATCATTCAAGACCTCAATATAGAAGCTAAGATCATACAGTGTCACTGCAGACATGATGCATTACATTTGGGATTTTCTAAACAAGCCATAACTGGTTGGGTGTACAACTACCCTACAGTGTAGCAATCCTTACAACACATTATTTAATGCCTTTTTTTTAAAATAACTATTATCAAATAACCTACTACAGAAATCAAGTCAGTTTTTCCAACCTAGTATTGTTATTAGTCATTTTATATTTATTCATATTGCTATTATATTTTATTTGTTCAAATCTAAAAAGGTTGAATATTTTAAGTCAAACTTACTGTGAATTGTCATATTTTATTGATTTGTAATACTACAGAATTATATTCATGTCTGTACAGGGCTGTGGCACTTAACAAGCACTTAAGGGTAGTCAGTGGTATTAAGGACAGAGTGGAGTTTAAATACATAGGATCAACCATCCAAAGCAATGGGCAGTGCACAAGAGAGGTGAAGAAGAGAGTGCAGGCAGAGTGGAGTGGGTGGAGAGGAGTGTCAGAGGTGATTTGTGACAGAAGGATAACAGCAAGAGTGAAAGGAAAGGTTTACAAGACGTAGTGAGACCTGCTATGACGTATGGCCCAAAGACAGCGGCACCACCAAAAAGACAAGAAGCAGAGCTGGAGGTGGCTGATGAAGAAGATGAGGAACAGCTCAGGTTGAAAGGTTTAGAGGCAAGACTGAGATGGTTTGGACATGTGCAGAGGAGGGATAGTAGATATACTGGATAAAGGTCATTAAATATGGTGCTGCTGGGTAGGAGGAAAAGAGGAAGACTACAGAGAAGATTCATGAATGTAATGAAGGAGGACATGCAGAGGGTATGTATGACAGAGGAGGATGCTAGGGATCGCTGTGGTGACCCCTAAAGGGAGCACCTGAAAGAAGAAGAAGGGCCGAGTGGAGCAGAACCCATGAACCCGGGGACTCTGATGCCTTTTTTTGTTGTTTACTGCATTTTTTTGTACAAAGGAAAATGGATTAATAACCACTCCTCTGCTGTTATGTATAAGAGAAGTATGTGTGGGTTTGGTAGATTAAAATAACACAAGTCAACTTAAGCCCTCTCCATATATAAAGCTGTTTGCTCACCACGCCATCGCTTTGTAGCTGACGGTTAGTTGCTAGAGGACATTCCAGGCTCCGGTTGCTTCTGTAATTCTATAATGTATTTACCACCCTGTGAATAATGTCAGTCGACATTATTCACTCTGACTTTAGTCAATCACTGTCCTCAAAATCTGGAAAAGCTTATCTTGGGACCTAAGCACTCCCAGTGGTTATTTCCCCTGTTGTTGCCTGAAGTCTCTGAACCATGTCTTGACTGTTCACCAAGTTGCTGTTGCTAGTTGTTTCCTATATGGACATCCCTTTATTTGGAAGTTGCAACCCACCTACATCTCATGCACACTAGTTGCTAATGGACCAGTAGATGACATGATAGCATTAATTTATGATGTTAGCACCTAGTGTGTTGGCCTGTGTAACTGCATCCAAAAATCTGCAAATTTTGTTCAAGGGCAAAATTTAGGAAAATTTAAAATGTTTTAAGCCCCCCCACCCAATTTTTTGACTTTTTAATGACCAGTGTGAACCCTGCACTATGACTACACTATACATACCTCAATTCCACTGACACTGGTGACCAGGACAGGTTAATATGTTTACCATAGAAAAAGATTAATGCCCAAAAGCTGGTATAGCTGGCCAGAAAAGATTGCCCACACCATGCTACACAGTTATCTACAACTGCGCCATGGTCATGATCTGCATCATGAAGCAGAGAGATGATCACTGAGTCGTCTGCATACTTAATTATGTATCTGTTCTGATAGAGGCTCTGACACTCATTTGTATAAAGAACAACTAAAAGTGGAGAAAGGACACAACCCTGAGGGGAGCCAGTGGAGGATAAAAGCAAATCTGATAAAATACTGTTAACTCGCCCTTTCTGCGGTCTATCCGTTAAAAAAAAAACATTAGCTATGAAACAAAACCAGAATCAAGGTTATATGTACTGATGAGACATCCTGCTAAATTATGGAGCTGAAAGCAATTAAAAGCAAATGAAAAGTCTATAAAAAAGCAAATGGGAAAAATTATGTATACCCTCCAGATGCTCCAAAACCTTGTGGAGCAAAGTATACATAGCATTATCCACACCCCTACCTGTTCTATAGGCAAATTGGAGGGGGTCTAATTTTGCCTGGGTGGCACAATAAATTTAATTCCTCACAAGTTTCTCAAAGCTTTTTATTACACGAGAAGTCAGACCTCAGACTGGCCAGGAGCTCAGTAAGGCTGTGATCCAGATCTGGGAGGAGATCCCTCAAGGTCACCATTCATTGTGTAATTGGGAGCATGCCCCGACACTTTCAGGCGTGCATACAAGCATGGGAGCCATACTGCTGCCGCAATGCAAAATGAACCAGCTTGCCGCATCATTTTTTTCATTTTGATTTTTGGGGTGTCTTTGAATTAAGTCCTCTGTAGGATGATTTTTATTTCCATCAAATGACATGGCATCCTTTCATTCCTAACACATTACCCAGTTCATATCCCATCCAAATCATTGAATTCAGGTGTTCCAGTCACTTCATGGCCACAGGTGTATCAAGCACCTAGGCATGCAGACTGCTTCTACAAACATTTTTGAAAGAATGAGTCGCTCTCTGTGCAACAAGTCCAGTCGTGAAATTTCCTCACTATTAAATATTCCACAATCAGCTGTTAGTGGTATTATAACAAAGTGGAAGTGATTGGGAACTCAGCCCCAGAGTGCTAGGCCATGTAAAATCACAGAGGGGGGTCAGCAGATGCTGAGGGGCATAGTGCACAGCGGTCGCCAACTTTCTGCAGAGCCGCTACAGACCTCCAACCTTCATGTGGCCTTCAGATTAGCTCAAGAACAGTGTGTAGAGACCTTCATGGAGTGGGTTCCAATGGCTGAGCAGCTGCATCCGTGCCTTTCATCACCAAGAGCAATGCAAAGCGTCAGATGCAGTGGTGTGAAGCAGGCCACCACTGGACTCCAGAGCAGTGGAGATGTGTTGAATCAGGCTCCTTTGAAAAACTCGCCCAAGAAATGTTACTGCCTTAATGTGTTTGATTCTTAATCAAAAACTTTTCAACTGAATTTCTAGTATCAAACAGCACATAAACCCTTCTATAATTTTTTCTTATTTATAACTTGCTTCAAATTTGGAGAACATGATACAGAGACACAAACCAGTTAGTTCTTTTCAGTGCACCTAAATACTAGTATGAGTGTAATGATGGCAAAACGGACTTCATCTAGGTTGGCATTTTCTAATTATCCTCTGGTAAAACGGTCTGTCTACATCATTTAGTAGAAAACAGAACTTAACAGTGTGTGTAAGGATTCAACAAACAAAACAATACATACACCCGGCACTGGATATCACTGATTGGTCCTGATTACATCCACAACAAGACTCACAGTTTTAGAAAAGTGCTCTGACTACAACTCGTTCTCTGATCACATCACAGAATTTATTAACTTAGGTTTATTCTTTACATCTAAACTTAGAGCAAATTTATTTTAAAGGCAAACTTTACCTTAAAGCAAATTTTTTTTGCTCTGGTCTGCAGTTCTATTTATCTTTCTAGATCATTTTGGTGTGAGTTGCCTCAGCACAGCAGCAGAGTTTCCAGTGGTAGACCGAGAATAAATAGTTCTGGATTTTTGATTTAGTTATCTCCCGTGGGGCACAAACTGATCCATTTTGTATCCAGCAAGTTGAGTAACCAAGACAACGGAATGTCAATCTGAATATGAAGCTCCAACCCAGAGTCATTATAGTTTGGTATTTTCCATTAGATCTTAATTTTCATTTAGTTTTACATTTTTGGTTTTAATTGAGTTTTGCTTTGGTTAGTTTCCCAAGTGGGTTACATTTAGGTCTGATTGTTTAATAATGCTGAGCTTAGTCTAGTTTTTATTAGTTTCAGTTTTGTTATTATTATAAGAGCAGTATTTGTCAGATTTAGGAGGTTCAGAACAGTACCCCTGACACACCGTCCCATAAACATCCAAGGCTCAATAAACACGCACCAATGATTTCTCCAATTCACTGTTAATACATCTGACCAAACAGATAAAGACTAAAACATCTTCTAAAATCATTTTTTGTTGTTATTTTTCATTTCAGTTAACTAGAAAGGTTTTTCAAACTTAGGCTTAGCTTTTAGTTTCCTACAATAACCTTGCTCCAAACAAATAAGCTCAGACATACACAGATGGGGAATATCAGCTATGACAGACAGATTCCACATAGCACACTCTTACCAGTTTTGCCTGGTCCAGACACAGGCCCACCACCGCCCCCCCACTGCCGGGTAACTTCACTGCTGAGCCAAACTGCAAGAACCAGTGGAGACTTTATGAATGCACAGAAACAATCCTGCAAGCACACACAGATGGAGGTGGAGAAAGGGGTGAAATGCTGTTAAAAAGAACATGCAGTAGAGCCTTTAAACACCCACCTGCCTTGCAAGCTGGACCATCCTGAGATTCCCAGGACCCAGACAGTCATCAGTGTAAATAGACCTGTGGGATAAAGAGTTAATATTAGCTGTGAGTATAGCGAGTCTATCAAAACATACTGTTTACCTGCGCAGCTCAAAGTTCTGGTCCATCAGCTGTGTCAGGCGGCTCCAGTCTTTGTCCTGGAGAGCTGTCCTGAGGAAAAAAGTGATGTAACACAAAACATCATCTTGAACACTCAGAAGCCTTCAAATGCCACAACAAAACCTAGGTAGAAACAATTAAAACAGCTAAATTTTAACAGGGATGGATGGAAACATCTACTGTCATTTACTGCATGAATTATGGATTTAACAAGCTCGTGAAACCAACCTGGCCTGATCAGTGAGCTCAGCAAATCTTTTCATGGCCTCAGTGACCAGCGGCTCCCCTGCAGAAAGACATAAAACATGGAAACAGCTCAATAAATGACCCAATGTGTGTCCATTTTTAAGCGAGCCTATTATGTTCATTTTCAAATGCATATTTCTTCGAAAGTAGTTTTGCATGATTCCCATGTATCTTAACCAGAGAACTTACAATATAATGATAAATTGTCAAATATAATGCTCTCTGGGCTTCAGGTTTCATAGGTGGTGCTAGTCAAAATGAATGGGGTCTAGGTAGCTGTAGCCCATACTGTGAATTTCATTTGTTTTCTTCTGGCCATTTTTAACATGTTATTGAAAACTGTTAATTCAGACCATAGATATAGTTCAACTTTTTTACAATTTTTATGAGCTTTCTGTGATGTGAGCAGCAGCTGAATATTTCTAGAAGAAGCTTACACATACTGACAGGTTTCTGCTGTGCTTTAACTGCTTTTAACATCACGTGATCATTGAGAATTGGGTGCCATAAAGGGAGTAAAGGGAGTGTGTGTTGTTTTGAATCTTTGCCTGTCTGATGAACTAAAGCTGAGGTATGATTTCATTTTGCACTCATTACTGTTACTGTTTTTTAAAACAATATGTGGACTTTTTTGTCTCGCTAATTAATTAACTGTTTACCTCCATTCACTTCTATTCAGTGGGATTAATAGGAAGTAGAATTGCTCTGCTTGATTGGCTTTGACGCAGCCCTTCAGTTCATCCAATATCTGAAACAAGTTCCCTTCCCCTTAATGCAACTTTCCTCTGATTAGCAGAGAGATTAAGCGGCAGGTATGTGAGGCTTCTATGTTCAAAATCAAACCTGTGCATCTGAGATGTCCATATTAGGGATGTCTCCTCTCTATGACATCATACAAGCCAAAAGTTTAAAAAAAAGAAGAAGTCTGAAGCAGTGTTTAGAGCAGTCTGAATGTATCAGGGCTTTTCCTGCCTGGTGAACCGATTAGCACTAAAAACAAAATAGGCCGAGTCTGGTGGGAATGTCACTAATTTTGATTGTGTACAATGGACTAATTAATTCTGAGCAGATGGTGGTGCTCAGAGCAGTACTTACACTGGTGAAATATAGCAAATAACTACAAAGTGGCAGTACAGCAGGAAACAGATCATCATTGGGATTCATTTATCTCCCTTCAAATGGGTAATGTTTGATTTGAAGGTATACCACTGAGCCAGCGCTGTCGGATGTTGCTGTGGATACGACCAGAGTCACTGGGGTCACTCAGGTAGGCCAGCCAGAATGGTGGAAGGTCACTCATGTCCATAGAAATGTAGGTTCCTGACCATGGAAAAAAAACAGATACTCATTAAGACAGGACTACACCCTACTGTGCAAAAAGATTTAAGTAGTTTTTGCATCATCATCATCATCATTATTCTGCTGCATTCTGACAAACCCAATCATACAATCAGAAGAACAATGAGTTCTGCCAGAGTCCTGATCTAAACATCACAGAGTCAGTAACAGAAGTCACTGAGCCACCCTAATTCCAAAGAATCCCAAAGGTTCTTGAAACAGCCTACCTGCCTCATACACTGAAGAACTACACACACAGAGAATGTATTATTTTTCCTCTATGTTGCTCTTTAACCGACTAAAACATTTATTTTGTAGAATATTAAATTTTGAACTTTATCATGCACCAACAGGGAGGTCAGTACCATAGCCCTGCTCTTCCATGAGCTCCCTGCTGAAATCCATGTACACTAAGCCTTCATAAACCTGCAAAAGACAACAGTAACTTCTGTTACTATAAGTTTAAGCTCTTATGAAACATTGACAGGTCTGAGCCCTGCTGATCATGATATGCACCTGTACAACTCTGTCCTGCAGGCCAGCAGTAATGAACAGCTCATCTGTCTCCACATTGAGGATGAAGTTGGCTCGGATTGGTTTAGGGAGATCCTACAGCATAAAAAGTGACTCAGTTGGACACACAGACATCCTCTGGCAAATTTAATGGCCTATTTTGCAGTTTTAAAGAAAAAGACTTGGATCTGACTGGGCACATATGCCACATGTCCTTACATTATCTGTGATGTTGTAGAATTTCATAAGACATTTCAGGGTAGCTGAGACGATGGCACTGTGAAAAGAGAAAATCACAAACAAGTAAAATATTGCATTCAAAATGTACAAAATTATCTTTCAGTTAGGATATGCAGTTGCAAAATCAAGCAAAACTATTCACCTGCTTCCAGCAAGGCCCTTCATGGAAACAGAGATACATGAATTCATTATTAGAGTGAGTTACGTGCAAGAAGGCCATATTCATATTAATGTGCATGTCGAGTTGTTAACTTTTTACACTTAGACTGAAGTGATCCTCACCACTTGCCGAGGAATGTTGGTGTCATACTTCAGGGTGAAGTTCTGCTTTGTCAACGCAATACTGCACAGGAGAATGCAGAGCACATGACGAATGAGCATTAGCTTTGGAAATCAGTGTGGCTGATCCAGAACCTAAAAACATGAATGAAAAAACCTAAAAGGCTTCTGGTGTAATTGTCTTCTACTGTAAGCTTTTTCCTTCATGTATTGTTAAAGTGTCTGAAAAGGGCAACACAGACTAATTGCCAACTATCATATGTAGAAAAATGGTGTCTTGAGTGGATATGGTTGGCTGATTCAGCCAAATATACATTATATAGACAAAAGTCCTGGGCTGCCTACACATTACACCTAAAGGAGCTTCACAGCCATGAAGCTCCTGGTACGCAGTTTTGTGCCGATATTAATTATGGAATTTATTGAGTCAGCAAAGGGTAGACAACTTTTACCCACTTATGCACCTCAGGGGTCAGTGACCCCGTTCTGTAGCTTTAAATGGTCTGCCATTTGTGGCAGAGTTGCTGCGGTTCCTAAAGGCTTCCACTTTGCAATAACACCACTTACAGTTGATTGTTTGATATCTAGGTGGGAAGAAATTTTACAAAGTTGCAACAGCAGGATCCTATTAGACCACACTCGAATATAGTGAGCTCTTTAAAACGACCCATTCTTTCACAAGTGCTTGTAAAGGAAGACTGAATGGGTAGGTGTTTGATTACTGTTTTCAGTCCCTGCAGCAACAGGACTGAAAACACCTGAATTCAAAGATTAAGAAGAATGGCCCCATCCATCTGTCCTTATAGTGTAGCTAAGACACAAATAACAGACTAACCACATCTTGTTTGCTAACATTATTATAAGCAAAAATCATCCCTGAGCAGGAATATGAGCTGGCTAACATGGTCCATTATGCTAGCTAATATATAATGTCAAACAGTATTGCAGTGTCAAACATATTTTAGCCATCATAAATCCTGTACAGGCACAAAGCAAATAAGTATAACTAACGTGCTTTCTACATTAATAAAAAATCATCAGGACATAAAGACAGTGCATTAAAGCTCATCTCTGATTTCCTTTGCTAGAAACAGTGTAGATTTACAGCAGCAATGAGACCAATCTCACCCTTGTTTGGAGCAGAACTGATAAAACTTCTTACATGTAGCCTGCAGCAGTCGGAGACCTCCCAGGTACCTGCAATAAATAATAAAGACAAAGATTTCAAAATCCTCAATATGACCACCTCTGTCCTGTGTTTGAGCTCATTAAGCATGCTGCATACACACCCTTCCTTCCTGCTGATACAGAACAGATCTTGCAGGCTCCCAAACTCTGTGGGGTCATTGAGTGGATGAGGGACTAAAACCTACAAAAGTCATGTGACTTTAGCACAGGATGCTCTTGGACAGAGATGTTTTAGTTTGCAAGAACGTGCACATGTTTTAATTACCAAAGTCTGGCTCTCCACCAGAGTAACCTCGGCCCAGAAGTTAGAGATGGTCATGGCAATGGTTTTTCCATTGAAGCCATCTGAAGGATTCCCCATTAGTCCCACCCTGTGAGTCATCAGATATTTGGAAATGGTTTTAGATATAAATGTGAAAGTTACTGTGTGTCTGTTTTCTTACCTGGCATATGACCGGCATGTGATAGGTTTAGCAGAGCTGCCTTGCTGCTTTGTGGAGTAGTGGGTGAGCCACTTGGTGTAGTCTGACAGTCCCTAAAATGTTGAGAGAGAACAGGCATTACACTGAAATGTAACTAGACAAAGACAACAAAATTACTTTACATACAAATCAGGTGTAAAAGCAAAACTGCTGTAACTGCTTTGCAAATATGCAAGTGTGCAGAATGACCTATAGCCCCAAATATTAGTTGTAGTACTGCAATGTAAATACAATGTTCACAGCTTTGTACTGCTTTTGCCTTACTGAACAGTGCAGACTTGTTTAAAGGGAACCTATTCTGGTCACTTGTAGTTCCACATCTTTTCTTGGACTCCAGAATAGTTCTGCATTCATGGTTTAAACTAATTCATATTTATCTTGTACTGGCACTATGCTGAGTGTTCCCTCAGGTCATCCTCAGTCTGAAACAAGCCATTTTGGCTCCTTTCCCCCCATTAATATTTTGGGATGCAGAGGAATTCATGTTTGACTCAATGACTACAAGGTACCCAGGTCCTGTGGGTGCAAAACAAGTGCAAATCATCACCTATCACCACCGTGCCTGGCAGTTGGGATGAAGTGTTTGTGCTGATGTGCTGCATTTGGTTTTCACCAAACCCAGCTGTGCATTATCTCCACTTTGGCCTCGTGTGTCCAAAGGAGTCTTATGGTTTGTTCTGATGCAACTTTGCAAAGCTACGTTAGGCTGCCAAGTTCTTCTTAGAGAGAAGAGACTTCCAAGTAAGTCAAACTTGTTGAGTCTGAACTTTAACATTCGACATGCTAACTGAGGCTTGCAGAATCTGAGATGTAGCTCTTGGATTTCTCTGAGCACTGCACGGTCTGACCTCGAGGTGAATGTGTTGGGACATCCACTCCTGGGAAGATTGTGGCATCGTGTTAATGCACAGCTAAATGCAAACTGCCAAGACGTCTGCTTTTATACATGTGGTCTCACTTGCTAATGACCAGTTAATCAAGTGGATTTGATTAGCAGCAGCTAGTTGCTACTTTCCCTCTGAATCCCTATGGAAGCAGCAAGGCTGTACTCAGTTCTTCTGCATAAAGTCCTGAGAAAACAGCTGCCATATTACTCAGTGGAAGTCAAGCTTTCTAACGCATGGATGTCTACTGAGGCTGAGGTCTGTATACTATGAAAATCAAATTTTCCATGTAGAATTTAACCAAGTTTCAGTAGTTTGGTTTGTTGCAAATTTTTAGATCTGCTTTAATTATACCAGATACGAAGTTAAATTAAAATCGCAGGTTTTCACACACAAATCCTTATCTTATGTTGAACTGTTGTAGTTATAATGTTGAAAATGAATACTATAATTGTACAGCTGCTTTTTTGGGACATTCCGTAGTTACAAAAAAAAAAAAAAGTGACTGTAACACGTAAAGACTGCTCCACTCCATGTGAACAGATATGCATACTTTTATAGCTCCAATTCAGGCACAGGTAACTAATACTGTGTGTCATAGCAGTGCCATCATGAAACAGACCTCACATTCAGAGAAGTACATTAATTTAGGTAGTTACTAAACACAAACACAAAAACATCAATTTAAGCATCTCTTTCAAACATAATTTTATTTAAAATATTCATCTCTTCCCACAACACAGCAGCTTTCAAAGTTGCATTATTAAGTATTATTTTTTCCTGCTGGTTGCAAATACTGCAATACAGCCTGATTTGCTGACAAACCCAAGTATGAAATAAATGAAGCATTCATCTCTAGCTTTGTTTATTTTAATCTATGCAGAGAGCACCACTGAGCTGCGATAAGGATACAAACCACTTGTCCGATGAGCTGGAAGCCAGTAGGAAGCTTCATACCAAACACATCACATTGCTTCTCATTGATGAGCCATTCCTGAAGAGAAAAGAGACATTATCATTTTATTAGTTTGATATGATGTTGTATGGATTTGGTAGGATTACATATAATAATGTGACAATAATGGTAATAATTTTTCTGAGTTAACAGCAAGTTAAAACTCATTCCTGTGTGTTGCTGCCTGCATGAAATGAAGCACACAAGCTGCTTTAGCTTTACGAACCCAGAACTGTCCGAAGGTCCTGTCTGTGGTTTGAGGCTGCTGGCTGAGGAAGTCAGACATGTAGGACAGCGTGTCTCTCTGGATGCAGTAAAACACCACGCTGGCCAGCCGGGATGCTGTCAGCCCTTCCTGTGGTTTCTCCAAGAAGCGAGTTACCCTGATTCAGAGAAGTAAACCAGATGAAATCCAAATATGCAACATACACTCACTGGCCACTTTTTTAGGTGCACCCGCTCAACTACTCGTTAACAGCATCAGCCAATCACATGGCAGCAACTCAGTGCATTTAGGCATATAGACATGGTCAAGGAGACCCGATGAAGTTCAAAACAAGCATCAGAATAAGAATGACCCGGAAAAGAGAAAATATCCTGTGAGTGGCGGTTCTCTGGGCAAAAATGCCTTGTTAATGTCAGAGGTCAGAGGAGCCTGAACATTTTCCTTCAAGCTGATAGGAAGGCAACAATAACTCAAATAACTACTTGTTATAAACTGAAGTTTGCAGAACGTCAAACCGTGAGGCAGATGAGCTACAGCAGCTGAAGACCACACCAGGCGCCACTCCAGTCAGCTGAGAGCAGGAAACTGACATTACATTTCACACAGCCTCACCAAAATCAGACAACAGAACACAGTAAACACAGTAAAAATGTTGTCTGTTCCCATGAGTCTCAGTTTCTAATACAACATTCAGGTGGTCCGATCAGAATTTGGCACAAAAAGCATGGAAGCATGGAGCCATCCTGCCTTGTATCAGTGGTTCAGGCTGCTGGTGCTGTAATGGTGTGGGGGATAGTTTCTTAGCACACTTTTGGCCCCTTAGCACCATCTGAGCATGGTCTAAATGCCACAGCCTACTTGAGTACTGTTGCCGACCATGTCCATTCCTTTATGAGCCAATCTCAAATCATCTCAAACTGGTTGCTTGAACTCAAGTGGCACTCAAATGGCCTCCACAGTCACCAGATCTCAATCCAACAGAGCACCTTTGGGATGTGGTGGAACAGGAGATTCACACCCTGGATGAGTAACCAACATATGTGCAGCAACTGTGTGATTCTGTCATGTAAATATGGACCAAAATCTGTGAGGAATGTTTCTAGGACCTTGTCGTACGTCGGTTGGGTACAGTTCCACGTACCTGTGGGCATCAGGACAGACCTCTACGATGCCTCTGGAGCTACTTTTCTCCCCTTCTTCCAGCTCGTAGTATATGATCAGCTCTCCAGGCTGTAGCAAAGACACAGGACACTGACAAGTTTGCCAACTTAGGACTATGTAACTCTTTGTGTAATTCATTCTTTTCTTTTAGCAAACTCACAATTTGTGATGGTTTTTCTATGCTTAAGGGTGCCATCTAGCTGTCACAAATTGTGACAAATAATATTTGTTTGTATAAAAATAATAGTTATGTTGTAGTTTTTAGTTACAAACCATTAGTTACAAACCATTAAACCAAACACAGTAATTAGAGCCCTAATCAGGCTTTTTAAGATCAACACCAGTATTTGGTGATTAACAAATCTGATGTCTTTTTTATTTCTTTCATACGCATAAAACATGTTTGTTATATGTAGTTTTTTATGAGTCCTTATTAAGATAATATTACAATGCAGTTTAAAAATAATCTTGTTTTATTGCCACAATAAGTTGTGTGTTACTCGTTGATGCTCTGCTGGTTGTTGTTTCCAAACACAATGCCAAGAGGGAAGTTGTAGAGTGCCCTCTGGTGGACAAACTATGCAACATCAACACTCAGACTTAAGGATGGCTTAAGGATGTTTCTCCTGCCTCGTTTACTTTTGTAAATGTCATTTATTGGTCATTATAAATGCTGATAACAACAGATTGGTCAATAGCCAATATCAGCCTCTAGGGCTCCAAGAGTGATACTGAACTGTGTCTGATTGGCTTACTGTCAAGTAACGTCAAGATTATACGCTCCTGTGGCCACGGCTGGTCAAAATAAATGACTTCTCACAACTTCAAAAAGTAGATGAAGGCTCTAAAAGTCTTTACAGTCAGAACCGCTGAAAAACTGAAAACACCTCAACTGCTAAACAGCGGATTGATGCAATAACATCACTTACAATAACTACAAACACGTAGCTGTCATTGTGCCGACTCACTGTTTACACCTCCATACAAGACAGCACAATTATGAAATCAGTCTTACACTGGGAAATTCTTTTAAAAAAAAAAACAGAAGCAAACATATTTTTTTCATGTTTATTATCTCTACTATCCACTGAAAAAGCAATACGACTTTAACACTGCGCCCTTTGTTTCAGAGAAGGAAAAAAATGTATTTAATAAAAATAACTGACAGCTCTTCATCCCTCGATTTTTGAACATCGACTGGCACTCCACTAACAGGTAGAATCCCTGTGACTGTCTTTTATATACAGTTTGTGATTAAACTGTCACCGGAAAAATCTCACCTTTGATCTGAAGAAGCGGATAACCTGGTCAACATCAAAGTTTTGGTCTGCACACAGCATGTCTCCAGCAATCTGCTCACACGGAGAAGAAATGCTGTCTGTACAACAGGTGGTAGAAGTATTATTAAATACATTAACCAAAGACTGGTTGCTCATACCACCATGATGTCGTCCTGCAGCTTACGGCTGCGTATGACTAATTCCAGGTCAGCCACGGCCCCAAGACGGTCCTCCAGCGTAGTGCTGCCATCATTTACAACATTTTCAACTGGGAAGTCGTTCGCTGTGGCCCAGCGCTCATAGTGCTTATACCTGCTCGGTTTCAGAGAACGGGATCAGAAGGAAAAGCAAAGCAGCATTATTCCAAATATTAAAAACACCAAATGCTCCATGCGATGACTACAACTCACTTGTCAGCATTAGTAACCAGATAGACTTCTGTGAACAGCTGTCGCCTGGAGGGAAATCAGAGACACCACTGATGACGCCCAGTATTAGAAAGACACAAAAGACGTTCAGAAATTGTTCATGTGTGGCTCACGCTCACGCACATGTTGACAGTTTCCCACCAGAAGTCAAGGATCTTCTTTCCTCCAATGCCGGGAAGCATGGCCTTTGGTACCCCATTAAGGTGGCTGTATAGGCCTGTTTCATCATTCTAGCAGCAAAAGAATCAATTTACTACACACAAGCCACTAACACAACACACCCATTCAGTCTGGAAAATAGCTCGATATTTAGCTTCAGGCCTAAATATCCAAGTCAGGTGATAAAATCTCTGTGGCTTAAATGAATATTCAGAGTTTGTGTAACGGATCAGACTTTAATATATAAGGTTGTATAAGCGCTTTGAGTGCTCATACTGAGTAGAAAAGCGCTATATAAGAACTAGTCCATTTACCATTTAATTTACTTCAGTGCCGTTCAGCAAATGCTATCATCAGACTTTTGTGTTAAAACATGTAGAATATTAAGATTTGGGTTAGAGGCACAGGACTGCACAGTACATGAACGTTTTCTATGCCAATTTTGTATGTTTTATTTATTTTATAGGAAATATTCTTATTTCCAGGGAGCCCCCCTCAACCCACTGAAAGAATCACGGAAACGCCCACATGCAGATGTGGACGGACAGCATGATTCATCTTTGTGGTGGCTGAACTAGTGAGGTGAGCTGGCTCCGTTAGGCTTTCATGGTAAAGAAGATAATATATTTAAATGCTTGACGCTTCCTGCTATTAGTTTGCCATCAATAGGCAAACGCGTAAATGAATCAACGGCATTCGCTTTAGAAAAACTCAACTTTTAAGAAACCCCTACAATACGGTCATAATGCCCCGCTGGAGGTGGTGCAGACCTGCGTGGCTCAATGACAAGTAAGTAAAATTTCAAAAACTACATGATGGTTTTGAGGTCGTATGGAAGCCGGACTTTCCTGCACATCGTTCTGATTTTGTAAATAGGCTAAGAGACCATCTAGCATCGACAAACGCCGCCAAAAGCTACAGCAGCGATAAAGTGTGGGATTATTTAAGGGAGTTCGGCACGCAGCGACAGCTTTCCAACTAAACTGAACTTTGCACTGTTGCTGCGCTGCAAAATTCAACCGGCTCACCTTAATCTGCGCCTCTAAAACGGTGCCGTGACCGGCTACCAACAGGATACAGATCATTGATGGAGTCTGGTTTGTTCTTGTATTCCTCTGAGATCTGTAAGAACAGTTTGTAGCAGGTACGAAATGTCTACGTTCCTGATCTGCAGGAGGTTAAAAAAAAAAATCTCCGAGCGTCAACAATCACTTCCGGAATGGGCCTTCAAAATAAAAGATTTCCAAAGGAAAATGAAATTTAGGAAAAGTCAGTTCTACATCTTTTAACCAATTTACCAACTTTAATAATCACAACTGAGAGTGGCTCGTAACATGTAGCATAATAATTTGATTTTTTTTATTATAAAGACATACATAGGCTACCTACAATGCAATGCTTCCCCTCTTTATTTAGTTAGTTACATTGTTGCAATGTAATAAATGTCCCCAGTGAGGCTTTATGAAACAGTAAAAATACAAAGCAGAGTCAGACTCTTAAACTGGATGACAAACTTAGAGCATCAACTGGTCAAAGTCATATAGATAAACTGTCAACATATGAACGAGTGCATTTGATACACAGACACAGAGAGGAAAAGAAATGTGAGAGCTTACTGTACTGGAGGCTAATGATAATGAACAATCATAATGTTTGTGCAGGAAGGCATTAAATGAGGGCTTTGCTAAACCAATATAATGATTGTACTGTAGATATGAGGCAAAAGGATTTAAATGCTGTACAAAGCATTGAAAAAAACATTTAATGATGTCATTTAGCAAAGAAGTTGGATTTGAATATTAATGACAATATTCAATTATTTCCTGTTTCATGCACACTTGAGCTTGAATTAAGTATCTCCAACGCATTTCAAGTACTCTTTTGGCCCACACATGGTTGTCTTCACACAGCTGATAACTACAAGTTTCTCACTGGGGGTCCGTGCTGGATGATCCCACAATGCCGTGCTGTCGCAAAAGGTTCCTCAGGATCTGATTCTTGGACTTCCAGTCTTCCACCTGACACAGAACAGCACAGAAAACACAGTAGAAACACACAATAGAAACGAATGAATAAACTGTTTACTTTTGACTTCGCATCAGGAGTAAAACATGATGACAACATAAACTGTTACATGTTTACAGTGTATATAGATAAATGAAGCCTGCTAAATGACAGGTTACACCTGAAACTAATCAATCCTGAAAAAATTTAGCAGGAATTAGTATGCCCCGACATTCTGTGGGAGACACAGTATGGCAGTTTTATTAATTTATGTATTATATAATTATAATGGGAGCAGTCCAAGTTCAAACTTAAATTATAATACAAAGCAAGCAAGGAATGCAGCACCTGGTTACAAAGTTTCTAAAAGGTCAATATTAAAAAGTGGCAAAATTATGGACACTTTACAGCTTTAGCGTTGAAAACAGAGTGTAAAACAGAGGCTAACATACCTCCTGTCTAAGTAGCTGGTTGTCAACCCTTAGACGATCCAGAACACCGACATCTTCCCCCAGCTTCAGGTTGCTCTGTCTGAGTTCCTTTATGTACTCGCAAGCTTTGGACAAGATCCCCCCTTTACTCTGAAACAACAAAATCAACTTCTATTCAATTATTTCTACCATAACAATGTTTCTCCATCTTCCCCAAAACATCGAAAGGTTGAAGCTTTCGGGAACAAACAGCCTGCGGGGTTATGGTTAACACTCGCTGGGCACAGGTGCCTGAACACTCACCTGTCCTGTCTTGGTGTAGTCAACATTACAGTCTGGAATGGCCTTTGAAAGCTGCACAATCCAGTTGTTGATCTTGTCTCTGCGCCGCCGTTCAACTGTTGGCGTAACATTTTAATTTGACACTTATATAAACATTCACAATAACCAGATAAAGTTCCCACTGGACGAATGTACTCACC